>NW_018164467.1:41826-62522 GCF_001263595.1 Phalaenopsis equestris
ATATATATATATATTATCATCCAATAGTAGACGTCTCGACATAAAATTTTCTACATCTATGGAGACAAATTTGGCGCTGCACTTTCTCCATTCTCTGAGGCATTGCTATATTGATGTTGTTGAGCAGGTATTGAACAATGTGGAACAGTGTCAGAAAGCCTAGAATCCACCATCAACGAATCGAGCATAGAAGGATCATGAAAACAAGAAACAGGTTGATTCAGTTGCTCATCACCCGAAATCGCCGTCGACGTCGACGCTGCCACCCCACTTTCTGCCACTTTTTTCTCTGGCACAATATCCACCAAGAAATCAAACACCTGATGCTTTGCAATTTCTAAAAAGATGTCCCCCCTCTGCAAAGTTTTTTGCTTTTCTCGATCAACCTGACACCACGAGCCGTGGGTCAGCTCGAGGATGAAAAGCTCGCATGCCTTCGAAAAAAGCGGCGGCACCTCGGCGGCGATCATCTTGACTTCTTCATCGGCTTTCATGATCTTTTTGATCCTGGCGAGAGGGAGGTTGTGGTTCTTGATGTTCTTTCCTATATTGATATCCTGGATTAGATTTACCCAGAAGGACTGGTGCCTCAAGTCGTGCTGCGCCAACTGTGGTTGCTGAACATGCGGGGGAATTTGATATGGTGGAGGAAAGTGATAGGGAAACTGCTTAGGTAGGGCATTTGTCTGCAATTGTGGATTGGTGCCTATTATTAGGTTTGTTGGGGGTCTATTGGTGACTAGCGGCAATTGAAGTGAATCCATGGCGGTCTGCTGTTCCTGCTCGGTGCCATTCTGCATGATGATTTAAACAAACAATCAATATAATGCGGTATAAAATGATTTCTGTGTTTGTTTAAGAAATCAGAAGGATATGGGATCTTTATCGTGTAGTATAACGCTATTTTTTGTACATCAAACCTTTGCAGATTTTGGTTTATAACCTCCTCATTTGCATCAATGTTACATTTGGTGACGCATTAAAAAACAGAACAATTAACAAATCTTGATAGAAAACATGCTTAAAATAATATCTCATTCAAAAAGTAGTTTGCTGTTCCTGATTAGATGAGTGGTCAACCAATGTGTTATGGTATGACTCATATACCATATCGGGACAGACGCTGGATCGAAGCGGAGCGGAGGGAAGCGGGTCCAAATTGGGAAGTTACGTGGGTTGGGGTGCGGGGGCAAAGCCCCGCGGTATGGTACAGGGGTAATGTTGTAATTACATATTGTGCATAGGTTTACTCCTGGGGTTATAAATAGGCCTGTTAGTAACCCCAGGAGGTATCCCTGATTTTTGTAAACCTCTTTTCTGCTCTGCTCCCGAGGACGTAGGCATCTTTGCCGAACCTCGTTAAATCTCTGTGTTCTTCTGGATTTGTGTCGATTACTGTTTTTCTTCGCCCTAATTTTCTCAACACAATGGGTGAGCTTAATCCTTATGTGGAGCTTCTGGGTTCAAACATGATTTGAATACTTTGTATTTTGCCCAACTTTGGAACTCTACTATCCACATTTCCAAACAAATAATAATCATGAAATGAATTTGAAAATTTTGATGAGTCAAATACATCAAAGATCGATAAAAAAATAGGCGCTTACATCCATACCACACATTATTTTGTGTTTAACCATCCCGGTTCTACGCAGAAACGGTTCAAAGATCGGACCGAACCGGTTAAATGACCGGTTAATGATTGAATCACTCCAACCACTTTTTTAAAATATAACCATCACCACTTTTTTAAAAGTGAAATATACATTTTTCATATGACACAAGATCTTATAATCATAAATATCAAACTTTGGCGGTTATATATGTAAATACATAAGGATTTCTCAATCTCGAGGAATAAAAACAGTATGAATAAGAGTACTAGTAATTAGGCCCAACCTCCCAAATTAAAAACCAACTTCCAAAACAATATTCATCTAATTCGCGAATTTGGAAGTACCTCCGCGAGCAACAACTTGGAGGTCTTATTGTTGCCAATGGCATTGAACTTTCTCAACATTCTCTCCAACTTCGGTGTCAGTCCTCCCTCTTTGCTCAGGATGATCGAACAATTGGATTTGGGGGAGCGACTGAAGAAAATATAGGATATGAGATTGGAGGGTTGAGAAATGCTATAACCTTAGCGGGAAAGGAGGAGAAAGATTGGCATGGAAGCCTTTGTTGCTGTTTATTTATATATAGTTGAATGTGTGACCCACATTTCTTTTCCCAAAATAAAAAGAGTCGGGAGTGTTTGACGGACACGGAGAAGCCGGAGGCCAACGGAATGAATTTAAATTTGCGGAAATGTATTTTAAAATTATTAAAATATAAAACATTAGTTAATTAAAAAAGTTTTAAAATATATGAATTGGTTAATTAGTTAGTTTTTATATTTGGACAAATTATAATATATTTAATTTAAAATTATGAGAAAAACTTATCAATCAAATGAAAAATGTTCTTATTATTTTATCTATAAAAATTAAAAGAAAAGCCTCAATTTTTCCAAGGCAACACTCTGAATATAAGAAATATCTTATTATTTATGAATAATTATTTCGGTTTTAATTAAATTGTTTTGCTTGAAATTCTCCTCTATATTATTTTTTTCTTTTTTAATGGCCTGAATGCTCATTTGCTATTGGATCTCAAATAATCTTGAATTAATACTTGATAGTTTTGAATGTCTAAAAAATATGACACCTGATTATGCCTTATTAACTTGTTACGTTTTATAGTTTTTAGAGAGTAAAGATATCAATTTGAGAACTGAGATTAGGTCAAAAATTGATTTGAATTTTGGCTTGGATCGAGATCCGATATAAATAAATGAGCTAAGCTAGGAGCCAAAATTTTGGATCAAAGTTTTTTTGAGTAGATTTTGAGCCGATCGCAGCTCTACTCGAAGTCAGATCATTAATATCCCTTGTGATGTTAGGGCTGTGAAATTAGCAAATTTAGCTCGAAGATCATTAATCGCTCGAAATTTGATTCAAATTTTGGCTTGCAACGAGATTAAATCCAAATAAAAAAGCCGAGCTACGAGCCAAAATTTTTCATTGATTTTTTTTTTTTTTCGGACTGATTTTGAGCCAATCCTAGCTCTGCTCAAGATTAGATTGTTAACCGCCTTAATTTAGATACACTAAAGATAAAATTAGTTTCCAGTTCAAGAGTTAAGAGCTCGTTTGGAATCATTTTTGTGTCTTATTTTCAAATTATTAATTTATGTTTTGATTTAAAATAAAGTAAGTTTCACTATTTGATTAAAATATGATTCTTCTTAAAAGTATTAAAAAAATAAAAATTGTTTGAGTGTTTTAGAAAAACATGCTAATTTATTTTTATAAATAAAAAATAAAAATATGTAAAAAAAATAATGATAAATATATTTTTAAAACAAAAAAAAAATGTAAAACTAAAAAATAAATTGATTTCAAATAACCCTAAGCTTTTTCACTCTAATTTAATGCAAAACTATTGTGCATTTTTGGCAATCTTTTTGATGAGCTACTTGTACATTAGAAACACATCTGCACTAATCTCAAGGTGATCCAACAAATAGATGGAAAAAAATACAACCAAGAAGGGCCCACAAGAGCAGGACCAAGGGCTCACAGCTAGGGCTATCAAAAAAGCTTGTTGTTCGCGAACAACTTGTGTTCGGCTTGTGAAGTAGCTCGTGTTCGGCTCGTTCGTTATGTAAATGAGCCGAACACGAACAAGTTTTTAAAGATCGAATTATAAACGAGCCGAACACGAACAACTCTTTGTTCACTTGTGTTCGGCTCGTTTTAGCCCCCCAACCCTTTTTTCTCCCTCCGGCGAAGCTTCGACCAGTGAGTCCCTTTCCACGTATTCCTCTTCTTCTTTGCGTATGCATCCAAGAGAGAGAAAGACAGGAAAGCTTACATGCATGTCACTTAATTTCTATGTATTTATTTACATACATATCACTCAATCTCTATTATTAAAATAAATGAAGAAAAAAAAACGAAGAGGTTTACATACATCCCAATTTTTATGTACTTGTTTACATGCATACCATTCAATCTCTACGTATTTGATTTGCATTTTGACTTCAGTTACCTTGGATTTGCATCATATTTTCTTTTATTTCATTATCATTATCATGACACTCAAAAACAAAGGTGGAAAAATTAATAACTTCCTTCGATACTAAAAAAAAATGTTAGTGAAAAGGTGAAGAAAGATACAATGAATTCTTAGTATTGAAGAAGTTCATTTCAAAGAGGATTTTCATCTCCGGGAGGAGCTGTGGAATCTCTGATTGATAAGAGGGACTGGTAGAGTTTTTGTTATCAAACTAACATTGTAGTGATTCCTGTTGTACGAGAATTTTATGTTAATATGTTTGAATAATCTTTTGATTTGGTGTATGGCAGGGGTATAAAAGTTAATTTTTCGTCTACTAAAATTAATCTGACACGCCAAATAGTTTTTTTTTTTATAACTTCACTCCTTTGGATTTTCATCTTGATCAAATCAAATACTTTTTGACTGTTGGTAAGAGAGTTTTGAAGATGAGAGATGAAAAAAAGATTAATTTTCCTTCTGCTGCATTGACTGTTGAATCTAAGGCTTGACACTATTTCATATCCTGCAAGTTTCTTCCCTCAACCAATCTGAGTGAGGTTACTATGGAGAGAGTGGTTTAGTAAGTCACTCTCATGCATCATCTTTATTCTTAAAAATAGAAACCAAAGTACTCTTATTCCACTCCTCAGGCATCATTTTAGTTTTTAAAATAATATTTAAGGGTTTAGTAAGCCAAGAAACCCCCAAATCTCCTAAATATTTTCACACTTCGGTTGTGATATCATCGGATCCTGTAGATTATCCACCCTTGCTTTTCTTTAAAGCATCCTATCTTCTTTTTTAGCAATGCGATGGAAAACATGAAATATTTTATTATTATTAACAATATTAAGATCACTGAAGTTGATCGTATTTTCAAAAACTTCATTAAAAAGTTTATCAAAATTAACTCGCTCTCCTATGTTGAATATCTTTTCTATGAAAAGAATTTTTTTTAATTTTCATCTTAAATGTATTTTACTTGGATTAAATTTTTACTTTTCTTTTCTTTTTGTTTGGCTAGTTTATGCATATATTTTTCATCATCTTCAGTATCTAATATATTATGAAGATTACTAAAAACAAAATTTCTTGCGTCACATATTGTTCTTTTAGACTCCCTACAGGTCATTTCATATTTTTTCTAGTTCTCTAAGTTTTTACATTTAAACTAATTTTTATAACATAACTTATATTTTTTCTTTTCTTGCACATTATTATTCCACCACAAACTATTTTTATTTATAAAAACTTTTCTTTTGATTCTTCAAATACATCTTTAATCACTTGTTTAATAATGTTTGTTACTTTATCCCACATAGAATTTATTTCTTCATGAACATTTTAAATCTTGAAATCCTAAAGTTTACTTATAAAAATAATTTTATTTATGTCTTTTACATATCCCCATCTAATTCTATGACAATAATTTCAAATATTATTTATTTTATAACTTTTTATCTAAAAATTTAAAACTAATAATCAATACTGAGTACTTAAATCCTCACTTTGAATGACCTTATAATCTTTTCATTCACGACGATTTTTTCTTCTTATAAGAAATTAATTAATTTGTATTTTATTAAATTCATTCTTATTAGTAATAATATGCTAATCTCTTTTTTTTTAAAAAAAAATTATTACAATAATAAAATCACACGTTAAAATAAAATCTAATATAACTCTACATTATTCATTAATTACTCCAAAACCATAGTGATCATAAATATTTCTAAAATCTCCTACCACTCTACTGATATGCCCATTTAAATTATTTCCAATAAATTTTTTTTCTTCAAGGGGTATCATTTGTATTACGTTTTCTAGGTCATTCTAGAATTGTTCTTTAAAACCTATATTTAAACCTACTTGAGGAGCATAAGCACTTGTACTAATAAAAATCTTAGTACCAATAATAATTTTAATGGTTATAATTCTATCTCTAAATCGATTAATTTTTACAACTTTATCTTTCAAACTTTTATCTATATTGCACCTAAATCATTTCTATTGTGATTCTTACGTGAATACTAAAGTTTAGAACCTAAGTTATCAATCTTTTTAGTCTTTTCTCCAACCCATTTAGTTTCTTCAATACATAAGATATTTATCTTTCTATGAATCATAATATCATCTAATTCTATTAATTTACCTATGAGAGTACATATATTCCAAGATTCTATCCTATATTTAGTTTTATGGACGAATTTCTTTGCCTGCATCCTTAATTTAGAAAACCTTGCTTATTTGATACCACATCAGGGCGTCGGTATAGCGGCGCTTGCACACTTTTCATTGTACTCAATTCATATAGCACGTCATTTCAAAAGGATGCCCTAGCATTTACATAATTATCAAAAGGATTCATGTCATGATTTTTTGACAAATTTTTTGTTGGCTGTCGACAACCAAACACAACTATCTATTTTTCACATCTGGGGCTTGGGACTCGATAATGACAGTGTTTAAATCTATAAATGACTCTCAATTCAATTTATTCGAAGGTTTCTAAATCGAGAAGCATATGAGATGAATCACATAGATCATCTACAATATTTGTAACTTAATGAGGCACTTGGATACTAAAAAGAAGTTTCATTGGGACTTCATTATCGTGTTATATACATTTTAGTTCTACTTGCATGTACATGTTGCCACCTCCAAATGTGGGCTATAACCTTGGTTATCTTGTAGCCATTGTCACCTTTAAATCAATTTATGCGATAACTAAAGCTGCACTACAACCATCCTATTCGAGACTTATGTTGCATGCATGCCTGTATTATAGTAATGAATTCCTCAAGTTTAGCTTATTTTGTGAAGTTAATTTCATTATAATTATCGCTACATCCAAATTCATAACAATTTTGATTATTTCTTAGTTATCTCCTTCCAAACATTTGTTGTACCCTCACTTGTACCATAACCTTCTTGAAATCCATTGTCACGACCTCACTTGTGTCATGAGCATTACCACACACAAACATGTTCAAATCATTGTTCGACCACATACTTTTTCTTTTAGAGTACTTCTTGCACCCATCTCCTTTAAAATTAAAATCGTTTGCATCATAATTATCATAAATTTCACAGATAAGATAATTTCATCTACACCCTAATAATATCTTCATGACCCACAATGAGCCTTGTATGCCATTGAAAGTTTTTTTTTTCTTTCTATGAGTACAATACTGCTTGTGACTCATTAAAAGAATAAAATTTTACCACTTTAATAAATATTATATTATGCATATGCAAGAGTTCAATTAGTTGTTTTGCTACAAAACTCATATTTTATGAACACTAAATTGGGCAGTCTAATAAAAACTCCATTAAAATAGAAACATCTTACAATTTTCATATTCTAATCGAATCACCTAAAAATGGTACTCATAATACTTTTATATAGATTTAAACAATATATGCATATGAAAATACTCTTTTTCAAAAACACTCTAATTCTTTAATTTATATATTACAATGAAATTCTTTAATTTATAGCATATTAGTTAGAAAAAAAATATATAGAGTATCAAATGTTAGATTTGAACGCTCATCTAGCACATTCGATAAGTAATAAAAACAAGAAAAACTTAAAAAAAGAAGGTGCTTTCGATGAGTGCTGCTACTTTAGTCTACTGCAGGGAAAACTGAACACATCAGCTCCCATATATCATTTCCATATCATCTTTTTCATAAATAAGTAACAGGAATCATTGGGCTGATCAGTTAGAGACTAAGGCTCTATTTGGGGCAGTTGTAGCTTATCCAGCTTTTGCTGATAAGCAGCTTATTCTGATAATCTGTGATAATCTGCTGATATAATCTGCTGATGACCAGCTGAAATGGATAAGTTGTCTGGCTGTTTGGTTAGTGCGTCTGAAAAATTAACAATTTTGCCCCTGTTCTGAATAAGATGTGGTGAGCGCCTGTGTGGCGTGGGTGTTTTGTACATGTATTAAAAAAACATATGCTTTTGTATGAATAAATAAATAAACAGTAGAAATAACTAATTTCCAATCAACTCTATTCAATTTGCTGCAAGCTGAAAATCAAATTGATTTAAGCCAAACAAACTCATAATTGAATCAGCTTGAAATATGAGCAAATTTTGAAGGCAAGGAGATTCATTGTCAGGACAAGTAGAATGTGTCATCAGATGAGAAGAGAAAAAATGGAGTATGTTTGGCCAGCTAGGGTTTCTAGCTAGGTTTTACCTGGTGACATGTCTTCCCGTTCTCCGAGTCGTAGATACGCCCTCCCTGTACTCGGATCCCGGGGTTCTTAGAATGCTTGGCTGGGGGTGGCACGATATCCTTCTTGCTCTCGCTTTCCTCCATTTTCTGGCGGCGGTTGACTGGCGAAGTGGAGGAAACGGCCATGGATGAGGGTGACGAGCTCTGTTGGATCCGACTGGAGGGTTAGCGCGAAGGGCAGGTGGTGTTCAACAGAACTTCGGGATGGCGATCGGATGGCGAACAAAACTTCGGGATGGCGATCTCGGGTAGAGCGGGGAGGAGAAGATGAAAAAGCGAATAAAGGAGTGAAGATGAGAGGAGAGGAACGAGATTTTTTACCACTCTCGGGCGATTGGGAAGTGCTGAGGGAGAAGCGCAGAGGGTCGCGCGAGAAGGGTAGGCGGGTAAAGATTCGCGTGGAGTACGTTCGGAACGCTGATCGTGGGGTTATACCCGCGATCTCGTATCCGGTAATTTAGAGACGCAGTTTTGTGATAATCTCCCTAAACGTGTGAAACAAACAGTGCGGCGGCGTTTTTAAAAATGCCGCCGCACTTATAAACTGCCCCAAACGGGCCCTAAATTTAAAAGAAGAATAATGTTGATGATTGAATAATAAAAATATATAATTCTCATTATATTAATCTTAAATTATAACTAAAAAAAGAACATGATTTGTTGGGACAAAAATATTATGTGCGGCAAACAAATGACACATCCAGATTATAGTATCAACGAGAAAATATTACATCAGGAGTCCTGATGCAAAAAAATACATCAGGACTCCAATCATAGCATGTCAGGTGTATAGTCCGAGCCCCCTTAAAAAAAAAGTAAAATAATTTAATACACGGTGGGCCTGTACTATACACATGACAGACAGTGATTGGAGTCCTGAAAATGTATCAGAACTTCTGATCTAATATTTTTTCGGTATCAACAACCCTTTTTAGCCGTTACCCGGACGTGCAGTCACAGCACATAATTTTTTTCTAGAACTCATTGAAAGTGGCTCTTGCTTTACTACAAAAAGAAACATATTAAAAAAATATAAAATGTGCATATTTATGATTGATTAGTTGCTTGAAATAAGAAAGAAAAGCTTCAAAAAAAGATTTTAATTTAACAAGAAATTGTAAAAGTGCCTTAAAGATGATTTTCGACAAACGGGGCTCGAAAATTTCACAAATATTCGAAATGAAACTCATTTAAATTACATTTACTTGTGACTAAATAAAAATTTTCTAAAAGAATACATTGTTTCGCACTTTTAAAATTCAAGTTTAAACATCTATTTACATTCGCCTTACTTAACAAACAATACAAACTCAAGCTATTGCCTTTGACAGTTCTATTAGCCTAACTCAGCATAGAGAACTTTTTCCATAATTAAACACAAAAGCTAGTATGTTCTCACAGCTGCATTTCAGATCCATGTAGATCAGATAATCAAATACAATGAAACAAAGAAAATGGTATCCCAATTAAAAGGAATGTTATTATTTCACAAGAAAAAAAATAGTAAACCAACATGTAATATATATATATATATATATTCTCATCCAGTAGTTAGACGTCCGGACATAATATTTTCTAGACATATGGAGACAAATTTGGTGTTGCACTTTCTCCATTCTCTGAGACATTTCTACACTGATGACATTGAGCAGATGTTGAACAATGTGGAACAGTCTCAGAATGCCCAATATTCATCATCAACGAATCGAGCATAGAAGAAAAAAAAAAACAACAAACTGATTGATTCATTCGTTCACCACCAGGAATCACCGTTGTCGTCGACACCACCACCTCTGCCACCGCCGCCCAACTTTCTGCCACATTTTTCACTGGCACAATATCCACCAAGAAATCAAACACCTGATGTTCTGCAATTTCTGAAGAGATGCACCCCTCTGCAAAGTCTTTCGCTTGTTCTGATCAGCCTGACACCACGAGCCATGGGTCAGCTCGAGGATGAAGAGCTCGCGGGCCTTCGAGAGAAACGCGGGCACCTCGGCGGTGATCATCTTAACATGTTCGTTGTCCTTCATGATTTTTTGTTTCTGGTCAGGGGGAGGCTATGGTTCTTGATGTTCTTGTGTACTTTGATATCCTGGATTAGATTTACGCAGAAAGGCTAGTGTCCCAATTCTTGCTGCGTCAGCTATGGTTGTTGAACTTACGGGGGAATTTGATATAGTGGAGGGAAGTGAGAGGGAAACTGGTTAGGCAGGTCATTTGTTAGCAATTGTGGATTGGTGCCTATTATTATGTTTGTTGGGAGTCTATTGGTGACTAGCGGCAATTGAAATGAATCCATGGCAGTCTGTTGTTCCTGCTCGGTGGCATTCTGCATGATCATTGAAACAAACAATCAATATATCAATATGATGCGGGAAAAATGATTTATGCTTTTGTTTAGGAAATCAGAAGGATAGGGGATCTTTATTGAGTAGTATAATGTCATTTTTTGTACCTTAAACCTTTGCCGATTTTGGTTTTTTTAGCCCTTTCATTTGCTTCAAAATTTCATTTGGTGACACATTATAAAAAAAAAAAAACTAGGAGCAAATCTTGATAAGAAACATCCTTAGAACAATATCTCATTCAAAAAAGCAGATGATTGTTACTTTTTATGATACGATCTCATTCTTGAACTTCGATAATCAGTAATTAGATGATGTCGACAACATAAAAAATTATGTGGCAGAAGAATATATAAGAGAAACTTGGATGGAAAAGGACAAATCACAAACCAAGGATATATGAAAATTAGAAAGAGGGGAGAGAGGGTAGAAGAAGAAACACACTTGAGGGAGAAGCTTATCATATATTCATTTCATTCCCCCTATGTCCACAGAATTCAAAACTACTAACTATCATCAACTACTTTGTTAACTAAACTTATTAATTTATGTTAACTATGTCTTCTTCGCACTGCAATTCTTCCATGGAAGTCCAAGATCGACGGGAAAGAGATGGGAGAGAAGGAACAAAAAATGTGAAGGCGGGGCAGAAGGGTATACGCGTAAAAGGAAAAAGGTAAAGCTCGTAGTAAAAACGGACCGCGAGAGGGATCGGACTGCCCGGGTTCAGTTGAGCGTCAGGGCCTCCGTAATCAAATCATCACCCCAAATTCTTGCGCAGACGCCCCCTTATACCACTGAAAATTATATATATCACATAAAAATATCATTACTTTAATTTTCAAAACTAAAATATAGATTTTCATGCATACATAAAAATTACCTATATATAAAAATAAAAATATAGATATGAGACGGTAAATAAATCTTCCATAAAAAATTAAAAAAAATGACGACCGTTCGATTTGAAGGAGCACCGAGATTTCACCCTCCGCCACCACAACCACCGGGACCCTGCTTCTTCCACCGGCACGTGGAACCTCCAAGACCAACTACCGGCACCTGTACTCCACGTGTTCTTCCATCCCCGTTTCTTTCTCTTGTTTTGAAAAGCCCGGAAAGAAGTTAAGCGGCGAAAACCCAAAACAATGGCTCCAAAACGCTCCAAGAACGTAGTCGGCACAGTGGTGCAGACGAAGAAGAAGGTCGTAGAAGAGATTGTCAAGATCGAAGTCGAAATGATAGACCCCGAGGGGCATCAGAAGCCGATTGAAACAAACAAGGAAAAGGAGACTGAAAACAGCGAAGAAACCAGAGAGGAAAATGCAGAGAAGAAGAAGAGAAGGAGGAAGAAGAGGAGAGGGAGCGTCGTCGGGGCGGCGAGTGGGGGTTACAAGAGGTATGTGTTGAGAGTGATGAAGCAAGTGCATCCGGGGATGAGGGTTTCAGGGAAGGCTATGTCCGTGATTGAAGGGATGATGTGCGATATGTTCGAGAGGATTGCAGACGAGGCTGCGCAGCTGAGTAAGTACACTGGTAAGTTGACATTGTCTTCTAAGGAGATACAGGATGCTGTGCGGCTCATAATGCCGGGAGAGCTCGGGAAGCACGCGATTTCTGAGGGTATGAAGGCTGTCACAACCTATATGGGAAAATAGCTCGGATGAATGGGTTTTAGCGGTTAGGTAGATTTTTGCTATTTATGTATGTTGTCTTAAGCTAAGATGTAGTTGGTGCAGGATAGTTGGCAAGAAGTATGACTTTTTGGAAATTAATTAAGGTTTTATTTTGTTATGTAGACTAAGCTGACACCATTTTGAAGGGGGTTATTTTGTCCAGTGTTGGCTGTAAGCTTAAACATGTCATTTGTTTATTTTGTTCAGTGTTGGCTGTAAGCTTAAACATGGCTGTAAGCTGATGGTATTGTGGTGCGGTATAAAATATGGTGGTATTGTGATGCCTTATAAATCATGGAATCGGTGGATTAAATTTCTTGGAGGTTGATTAAGAAAAAAAAAAAGTTTTGCCACAATTGTTACCCTAAACTGGGGTGTTTTTTTTTTTTTATATTTTTTAATATTTATTTTCTTTTGGATATTTTAATGATTAACGGTTTGAGTTTTTTTTTAATTTATTTAAGTGAATATGACAACTCATGTCTGAATGAGGGTGAGGATTGCACCACCTTCTATGAGTGGTGGAATTCTGACAATAGTCTGCGTGCACAAGATATGGAATTGTGATCGGATTTAGACGATGTTCCATGTAATATTTTCTCAATACAGAAGGTTTTTGTACACCCAAAATGGCCTACACAGATCTCAACAGTCTGACGGTCCATATCGAATGCTAATAAGCATGAAGCCGCCAAGAAAACTTATAGCTGACCGACCGCCTTAAGGTCGGCTACAAAGATCCGCTAGGCCAGCCGAAAGGTAGATGACCATATCACTTTTACTGTTTTCAAATCGATTTCTTAACAAGCTTCTCCATTGTAACGATATAGTACTCCTTCAAAATTGTGTATTACGCGGACACATATACTTGCGTGAAGTGGTCGCCCACTTCGTGGCACTTTTATGACCCATCACGAACACTTGTAAGTGTGGTTGCTCAACAAGACACCATAAGTGAGGATGCTCAAAGTGACACCTCATGCATGGATGCTTAGTGAGACATTCGAAAATGCAACAAGTAAAGCATATTTTACTTGCAACAAAATATCATAGATATCTAGTCAAAATAAGATTTTCATACTCATACAAATAAACTTATAATATGATATGAAGCAAAGACATACAAGCATGCAAGTGATTGGTTGACTGGATCGTGATAAATGATCGAACCAAAATGATGGGTTGATCAGTCTGAGATAATCGATCAGACCCAAAAGAGTGGGTGATCGGCTCAGGATGACCGATTAGACTCAAAACAGGTGATCGAACCATAGCGATCGATCAAACCCAAAAAATCGGGTGATTGGTCAGGGACGACTGATCAAACCCAAAGCAGGGGATTGAACCAGAGCGATTGATCGAACCCGAGAGAGAGAGAGAGAGGGTGATTGACTCTGGATGACCGATCAAGCCCAAAGCAGGTGATCAAACTAGTACGGTAGATGAAATCGGAAAGAGCAGGTGATCGGTCCAGAATGGCTGATCATACCCAAAGAGGGTGATCAAATAGATGTGATCGATTAAACCTAAGAGATCGGGTGATCGAGCAAGGGCAGTGAAATAAGCCTGGGAAATAGCTTGATCGGGCTAGGATGGCCGATCAGACCCAAAGCGGGTTATCAAATTGGTGTTGTTGATCAAACCCAAGAGATAGGACGATCGGGTTGGGACAACCAATCGAGCCCAAAACGGTCGGTCGATCGTATTGGTAAGGTCGATTAAACAGAACTGACCACGAGGACAAGCATACAAATTTCAATGATGCCAAAAATCATCATACAACCCAAAATACTCGACGACAGGTTGAACTCGCTCTATCGATCTAATGTGGGATCTAGCGTTATCATTATGGAGAGGTGTCAATGTCATATTGAACGAAGCATCGTGACCTTGTCAATTGTTTGCCCTACGTGGAGCGGAGGGTTTTTCAAGAGGAGAACTCTCTGCGATCGAGTGAACGACGACCAAAAGGGACACCTTCATCTGCCCAATACTTTGATTTCATTTGTCCATCCAAATGAAACCTCCAGAGCAAACTGTGAGGTTGGCACAACCTCAACTTTTATGGGGCTCTAGTGCTAGGTATTTAGGGAAAATGCTTGGATTCATATGAGAGAGTCCACGAAATACCCCTAACTTATCGGTCCCCTCTAAGAACAAAACCCTAGTCCTTGATCCTCAAACAACTAGACCTAGTGGGCTTTAGGAAAGGAAATCACAAGGGATTAGGGGATTTCACCTACACGACGGCTGATTGAAGGGGGATTTCACCTTCACGACGGCTGATTGAAGCATTTCTTTCATAGAAAGAAGCTCTCATCACCAAAAAGAGTGTCGAGCTCATTGAATTTCTTCTCCAATGTGACGAGGAATCTTTCCTCACCAAAAAAGATGACAAGAACGATGAAATCTTCCTTTTCCAAAGTCAAGAAGAAGCTCTCCTCCTCAGAGAGTCACCAGAAAGTCTCCGAAGAGGAAGAGAATGGTTGCACGAGTGGAGGAAAAGATGAAGGAAAATTTTTTCCCTCATCTTCTCTTTGAGGACAACGAAGAAATCTTCCAATAAAGCTCCTCACAACCTCCCTTTCTCTTGCTTTCCTTCCCAATTCTAATAATCGCCCCTCCAAATGAAATGAGGCATTTTCCCTTAATTAAATCTCCTCAAAGGGCTTACCATAAGGATCTAAGCTACCTTCCACATTTAGCATGGTCTCAAAATTCTTTTTATGTCATTTTAAGGTTGAGAACCAGACAAAGGGAGGAAGACCACTGGTCATGGTTGCCTCACCAGTGGTAAAGCTGGGTTCAGAGGTCAAAAATTACTATGCAGGTTCTAGCAGCGTGGCAATGCAGGACTTGGGTGTGGTCACACTACTATTCAAAGTGTTACGGATCGGGATCTGGCATGGCTACGTCTGAGGCTCTGTGTAATTACGATGGGCGCTTTGTCTAGCCGGCGTGGTCACGTAGGTTAAGGGATCTGGAGCGCTTCGGGGTGGCTTTGGTGTTGTCACTCCCGATATACGCATGGTCACACCACTGGTTAGGCATGCTCACGATAGAATCAGACATGGTCGGTCTAGCCCATAGAAAATTTTGGCTTTCGAAAAACTTTGTTGAAGGGGTTTCGAGCATCATGGAAACTTTCAGAGGCTCGGATATGAGCAGTTACGATCTTGGGACCTCCGTAAGGGAGCTTCTTGAAAGTGTTCGAGAAGGTGAGCTATACTCGTGTCGTTGAGCACAACCGTTCCAATCAAGAAGTTATCTATCCAGACCTTAAGCTTAAGACACGAACATGTATGGAGCAACCTCATCAATGCTCTATGTCACGAGAATATCTGTATCAAGTAGATACAACCCCATGCTACAGGTAGGGTTGTAAACGAGCCGAGCTTGAGCGAGCTCAGGCTGGGCTCGTGTTCGGCTCGTTCAAAATAGCTCGTGTTCGAAATCGGCTCGTGTTCGAAATCGGCTCGTGAACAGTGTGTTCGTGTTCGGCTCGATTTAAATATTTGTGTTTGTGTTCGGCTCGAAATTGGCTCGTTAAACTAAAATTAAGAAAAAATAGATGTAAAGTGTGAGATCCGAACCTGGGTCAAATCTATACAAAAAAAGACACTAATCACATTGCCACATGAGATGTTATGATTTATACTTAGACGTAAATATATATTATATATTATTATATAAATATATTGTTATATAAAAAGTCATATAATTTTTTTTTGAGCCATTTCGAGTCGAACACGAGCGAACAAACTGTTGTTCGTGATCAGCTCGTTTACATTTCGAGCTTAAAAATTTGTTCATGTTTGGCTCGTTAGGCTTAACGAACGAGCCGAACACAAGCTGCTTAACGAGCCGAACACAAGTTGTTCACGAACAATGAGCCAAATTGGCAGCCCTAGCTACAGGAACCAACGTCATCGTGGAGGATACGAGTGGCGATGTTGGTTTGACCACAATCAACTCAGAGTACTGCTATGATGGTGTAAAACCCAACTATAACACCGTGTTACTCAACCAGGAGGTTCTTCTTAGGTTGCATAAAAAAAAGTGGATGTTAACAATGGTGGTGAGATCCTTATTGTTCTATGGAGCAGAATGTTGGCCTTTAAAAGAGAAGCAATGGAGAAAAATGATTCTCGTAAGCAACCCCACTTAGTGTGATAAGGGTTTGAAGTTATTGTTGTTAGATACAAAATGCATAATGAATATATCCATACATAGGGATGTCAGAGATAAAATGTGTAATTCCTATGTATTTATATATCTAACGCTTAAACATTGCATTTTCATAAAACTTTTTCATTTACAAGAAAGGTTTTACATGTGTTACACATGATAGCTCTAATAATTTAGCTTAAACAATGAAAATCACTAAAAAATTAATTTTTTATCGATTTTCTATCAAACTGACCTTCGGTTGAATCAAAATTAGGTCATTTAACATCATATTGATATTATGTATATCGAAGATCATTAAATCTATTAAAACGTCTCATTTTAATATTGGCTGCAACTGTAGCTATTCCAACCCTTTCACGAATATATTTGTTTCAAATTTTGTTTCCAATTGTGGAGCCAATCATAGACCAAAACACTTTACAAGCTCTCAAAAATATTTTCATCTAGTTTCTTCAACTCGATGGAGTATCTGCTCGTACATTTACCCAACGAGGCATTGGTTGGAGGTTCAATACAGTACTGTTTGATGTATCCGTTTGAGAGATAATTACTTTGAGACAAGGTTGTTGATAACTCATTTATAAAAAAGATTGGCAATATATGTCAAGCAACATTTGCTTTTTAGATTTTTTACTAAAATGAATAGAACTATGAAGAATACGGCGATGCTAGGAGGATCAATTACTTATATTTCAATGATATTTCAATGTGGGAACATTTTATTTGTGGATTCGTTAAATTTAGTTAAAGACAATGAGACAAACAGAGTGATTGAGAATAACTTCGCCAAGTGGTTTACAATACTTGTGAGTTAAAATTAACATACTTATTCCTCATGTGACACTAGACTTTTCATTAACACAAAATTTCTTATGTATATATTAATAGATTCATAATTGGAGAAAATTGGAGAAATTGAGTGACAGATTCAGTGGTTGATAGATCTTGCTTGGGGGTCTACTCACATCGTAAAAATCTGGCAAATTTAGCGAAGAAATTGGTACAAGTTTTATACAAGATCCTGGTCCGAAGAAAAAAATCTCTTAATTTCGACACTTATGTTGAGCAAATGATAAGTCAAAAGACGAGATAGACTATCATGGGATTCTGGAAGAAGTTATCGAACTATTTTATTCAGGCTCTATTGGAGGAAATATATTCCTATTCAAGTGTACTTTATTCGATCTTATTTCTGATTGTGAAACAAGGGTAAACCAACTATATAACATCACAGAAGTGAAAGCGAACAGTAGGTATGTTAAATTTGATCCTTTCATTTTAGCCCAATAGGTGACTCAGGTCTACTATCTTCGATATCCACATAGAACAATAGATAATGTTGATCGAGCGTTTGTCATTTCAAGTAAACCAAGATCCACCATTAATAATCAAAATGACATTAACCCACCAATCAAAAAACTGAAATGACAGGTTTTTGTTTTCCACTTGATATAATCGATGAAGAGCTCGATCTAGAGGTTGCTAGTGGCGAATACAAAAAAATTAATCCTGGTGATGTGTACAATTTCAGCAATGCGTGTGAAGAAGAGATCATGACAACATCCTCGAAGGGAGATTTATTTATATTTATATTTTGTTGCCGATGCTATAAGTTTTTGATCGCTTACTATATGTTTTGCAATAACTTTTAACATATTCGTAGGCAAAACTGATGGTTAGCCAATAGACTTACTTACCGATGACTAACTGACAGTTTCAGTGCGTCATACGAAAACGATGTGTGCGACACTTTCCCGATAATTAATTCGTCAGTTATAAAATCTGACACATAAGCGACACATAACCAACGATTTTGCCTGAGTCAAAAATCTGATGGGTGAGATACTTTTTCGACGTGTAAGATATTGCTATTACCAACAGACAATCAATTCATTATATAAACGGACGAAACAGGATGGCTTTAGTATTCTCAATAAAAGCTACAACATTTATTTGTCGGTTAAAACATCAGTTGATTTTGAATTTACTTACATGCACTTTACCTACCAGCTTAAACCCTCAATAAGTGGTTGGAAACATTAAAAGTGATGATCTTTCTCATCATAATCGGAGGAATTAGGCCGTCTGAAAAGGTCATTATTCCTATTGTGATTACCGAGTTAAGAATATTTACTTAGATGATTATAGAAAATAACATTTTGCGATTAAAACCATGATAAATTTAACGTTGTTAAAAAATTACAATTAGGAGAGAGTTGATTCTCTAACTTTCTACTATTAGAAACATAGAACAGCTAAAACAACACTATGTATATCATTGCGTCAAATTCACTTCAGTGGAACTTAACAGCTAACGAACTAACCACACTAATGTGATATTGTATTTCAATCTAACATTTGAAAGCACAGATTTGGACTCTCTCTCTCCCACTAAATGGTTTCACTCACTTCTTATGTCCCCCGGCATGGATCGCACCATGTTGTGTGGTCGTCATCATGACGTGATCCATCCTTCATCCTTCATCGACATAACATTTTCTTCTTCTCAACATTTTGATGACTCTCTAACATTGAAAACAGCAGCTCTATCTCATGTTCCTCCACCATAATCAACTCCTGCTTCAATATCTTCGACCTCTTGCACCCTAATACAAGCCTTGGCTTCCTCGGCGGAGGAGGGCAAGTCGAGGAAGCAGACTGCAGCCGAAACTTGCCAGTTCTTGGAGTATTGAATAATGCTTCTTCCTCCATTGATTTCTTGGATAACGGTGTTCTAGGGCAACTAGAAACGTCTTCCCCAGCAAGATGGAGAGCTGAAGCTTGCGGAAGCATTAGCTGTGTTGGATCTGGGGATGTGGGCATGGCGAGCAAATTAATTTGTTCTGTGGATAGGAGATGCTTATATGGGAAGCAGGCTTGTTGGAGAAGGTAGGTTTGCTGTTTTAGTATTTAATAGTTTTTTTTTTTTTTTTCTGATTCATCTCCTTTTCCTTTTTTTAAAAAAATTTAAATGAAGATTTGATCTGCAGTTTTGCATTACCCTAGATGATCTTTGTGCTGCCCATGGCTACCTGCCCTTATATTGAAATCATGACACAATCGCCGGGCTTAAGAGCAATTAGCCTGCCAACTTGACCTTTTTATTATAATTATATAAGATAATCTGAATTTAAAAAATATAATAATAATTTTATGGACGATTTAATACAAGCCACACAATTATAATATACTTTTTTGAATTTCAATTATTATATTTATTGCACTTTGCTATGCATAAATGGTGTGTTGAATCCGAAATTGTACATAAGACACAACTAAGAAATAGAGCGTTACTTGAAAGAGAAAGACATAGAGCATAGTGAAAAACAGTGGGGATGCGTAAACTTCATTCAATAAATGACCAACTGTTTATAGATATATGGGGGTACATATCTGAGATGACATTTATGCTCTTGTTTTATTTAAGACAATGAGGGAAAATTTAGTATTTTACATTTATGAGATGAATAACCTAATCGATGAGTTCTCCTGAGTAGGAGGATTCTATTGATCAGTTTGTGCTTTAGATAGGCAAATCAGTTAGGCTAGCGAGATTAGGGGAAGGAAGTCGAAAGGTCAAGATAGTTGAGAGGGGCAGGCCCAAGTAGGGCCCAGTGGGGACAATTGCCTAATATCAAAATCAGATTTTTACTTATATTGAAGATTAATTTGGCTTTTTGCCCCTCCTAAAATACTAGTATTATCCCACCTGAAATATCATTATTATTAATTTTTTTAAAATGAAATACATCTTGCGCCCTAATTTTTAAGTACTAAATATGTAAATATACAATAATTATGTGGTATGTATGCAATTTTTTTTAAAATGATATGAAGGCTAACATGAGGGAAGACTGGAAGATGTACATTTAAAAACTGGGCTTGCAAAGAATCAAGTGATATAAGACAATTAAGCGTTCAAGTCAACTTACAACATTGATGAAGTCTTTTAGAGATGGAGAGCTGCTACTCTGTCCGATAAGGATGGGAGACTTTGATCCGATGTTGATTTCCCCAACGCACAAGCTCCATTTTTCCTCTAATTACATGGTGATAATATATATATATATATATATATATATATATATAAAATATATATATAAAAAAAATATAAAAAAATATAT
>NW_018164467.1:62534-76442 GCF_001263595.1 Phalaenopsis equestris
TATTTATATATATATAATCCCAATGAATGCCTATTTGGAGGTTGCACATCAATTAATATTCAAAAAGGGTCTTCTAGATAGCAGCAATATTAATTAGCTTTGTTAATTGAAATAGACAGGAACATTTACTTATGTATATCACTAAATTTTACTTATTTGTTAGTCTACAAGCTAAACTTTAATTTTTACATATATGCCTTCTTATTTATGCATGAAAAGTCATATTTCATTTTAAAAATTAAAATAATAATATTTCTTATGTATAGAAATGGTTTTCGAGGTAAAAATGGTAAAAAAGCAAAATTTTAGTACGGATATCTCTAAATTATTGACCACAATGTAGAATGAAGATCCAATCCTTGAACAAAAAGCTGTAGTTTGAACGAATAATAATGGGAAGACTTGCATACGTCCACTCAATCCTTATGTGTTTATATATATATATATATGTAGATATATGTGTGTGTGTGTGTGTGTGTGTGTGTGTGTGTGTGTGTGTCTCATGTCGGGGGTTCGAATTTCCTCTGGCACAGTTGGCCTTAAGAAGGTGATAATTGACTTGTTAGATACATTAGAGGTGACTGGATGCTCGTATAATAGTCTTACACACACACACACATATACATACATCATCAACAAATTTTCATTAAGTGGCACATATCTTGAAACATGACACAAATTTCAATGTAATTTTTTGTGCAAAGAATATTCAAATTTCAATTAAAAATTACCTAGAACTTCTATTTTGATAAACTTACAATCAAACTAATCAGCTCGACGGTCGAATACAAAGACATCAAAATTGATCCAATCTGAGTAAAATCACTCTTAGATCAAGCCAATAAGATATCTTTGAAAGCTCTGATGCCACTTTGAAGGTTAGTCAAATTTTAAATCCGAGAAGCTTACACTCAAGTCGAGCATCTCGACAAGACAAATCCAACAAGCCAAAAATCACCGAATTTCGACATCATTATAACACACAAATGCTCACAAAAAGTCATCTGATTGATGGGACATCTTCAGGTTTTCTGATGGAGTTGTCTAGATTCCTCTTTATTTGCAGGGAGACCTCATCTACTCGATATATAGAGCCACACCCATTTCTTGAGAGGGGGCTAAAACTTGAACTAGAGAGAAATCGATGCTTGGTGGAGGAGTCCGGGTTCTACACCGAAGGTCCAGTGAACTTTGTCCACTCCACCATCATCTAATCACCATCGACCACTACTCGCTGGTCGTCATCGACCACCATCGACTGCCACATGCTCCTTATTGTGAAATCCCTATAGAGTCATAGCGTTGTAGAATAATAAAGCACGCGACAAATAGTATGACTTTTAGCACACTATGCAACGATGGACTCTGAAAAACGGTGTAGCAGTGCACCGTGAATATGGTGCAACAACGCACCTCACAACAACTGCTTGTAAACATCTTACTCTTAATATGGTGACTTTTCGAACTTTTAAACCTCTCTCCAACAACACCACTAAGGACTATGTGACCAACTATGTCCTACACGGTCCACAACTCAGGCAGCTCCCAAACCTAACCTCCACTGCTTACGAACGTTATCTTAGCTCTTGAAGCTACTTACTCTAGGCTCAGTGGTCTTACTACAGAAAAACTATAGATTAGCATCAAAATTAGTGTCGGAAAAACTACGCGCAGCCTCTAACATAGATGAGTCGATGTAGATGAGTAGCATCGATCTGGCAACGCTAAGTAGAAGCCTTATCATCGGATTAGCGCCGCTTAGTGGTGACACTAACTTCACTTATTAGCATCGGAATTAGTGACGTTAATTCCGACGCTAACACCCCAATAAGCTTCTTCTCCACCTGCAGCAAAAACATTCACTCCTTTCTACCCAATCGCAAGGTTCTCTCCTGACCTTCACTCCTCCGTGTCTCGGCCTAATTTTCGGTGTCTCCTGCTCATTTTCATCGTTCGATCTTAATTCAATGTGAGAAAACTTCATCTAGACCTCCAAGCATCAGTTTTACATAAGTTTTGATATTTTTTTTCATAGATTTGCATAAACGTTAGATTTGGAATTCGGATTTCTTTGTTAACTATGCAGTGCATATGGATTTGATAGTTTTACATAAGTATTAAGTGCTATGTGCCTAAATATAAAAGTTTATTTGTGAGATACGTAATAATATAAATTTTTTTGCTATGTATGGAAATGCCCCCCCAAAATTTTGAGCAATTTGAATTCTATGTGCCTAATTATAAAACTTTAGGTGTTAGATATGTACATACATAAGAATTTTGTGCTATGTATAGGTGTGAGATGAGTAAATACATAAGAATTTTGTGCTACATATGTTAGTGCCCCAAAAAAAAAATTATTTTGAATATTTGAGTGTTATGATGCTAAATATAAAAATTTAGGTGTGAGATATGTAAACTCATAAGAATTTTGTGCTATGTATAGGTGTGAGAAAAGTAGATACAAAAGAATTTTGTATTATGTATGTAATAGCCCCAAAAAAAATTTAATTTTGAATATTTGAGTGTTATGTATCTAAATATAAATGTTTATGTGTATGATATGTAAATACAAAAGAATTTTGTGCTATTTATGTAAAGCCCCAAAAAAAATTTAATTTGAAGATTTGAGAGATATTTATACAAATATGAAAGTTTATGTGTGTGATTTGTAAGTACATAAAAATTTTGTGGTATGTATGTAAATGCCCAAAAAAATTGTGTTAGCCAGGTTTAGCTTAGCCTTCGTGTTTATTTGGAGTTTGTGTTATTTCCGATTTGATATTAAAGATTTCGGTGTTATGTGTTTAAATGTAAAAGTTTAGGTATGTGATATGTAAATACATAAGAATTTGGTGATATTTCTGTGACTGCACCAAATAAATAGTAATGATTTGAGTGCTATGTGTAAGTTTAGGTGTGAGACATGTAAATGCATAAGAATTTTGTTCTACGTGCTTAAATGTTCTAAATAAATTGTGTTAGCTATGTAATTCTTAAGTGTTCTGTGGTATTATTTTGTAAAATGAAAAGTTTAGGATGCAATGAAGTTGTACTAATCATAGAGCTATACCTATGATGCATATGGATGTCTGAAATATAAGACCATGGATGTATAATAGATTATATCCAGGAAGAACAAGTCTTATTGACGTGTTTTTGGCTGGTGTTCAAGAATTTGTGCAGGTGACATCACAACTCCATATTAACCTTTCAAAAGGCGAATTTCGATGCCCCTATGCAAAGTACAAGAATCAGGCATAACTGACGTCTGACTAAGTGAAGTTGGATCTATATTGTAGGAGATTTAAGCTTGATTATTGATATTGGAATTCACATAGTGAATTTGGATCAGATGTTCACTACGGTCATGCTAGAGCCTCATCAAGTTATGCTCTCTAATGGTTCACAATTCTGATATGTATGAGGAAATGATTGTTGTTGTCAGCGGGGCTCACTTTGTTGGAAGTGTATATGATGATGATCAAGAACTGAAAACACAATAATTTTTTGTACTATTAAATGTTGTACAACAACCTTTGTGGGAATGATGCACTTCACATATGTAGTTATCAGTTATCCGGAGAATGTCGAGTATCAAATCTGATTTCAACATGTTCAGAGAATGCTTCAATCAGGTAACAACATTATTAGAGGAGACAAAATCCTGCAGATAATTTAGTTCCAAAAGATTTGTGTAGAATTAAGAAGTTAGTGTTGAAGCTATGGTTGTTATTTGAAATGATAGATTGTTGTGTTAACAATTGTATGTTATATTACAAGGAAGAGACACATGAAACGAAATGCAGATTTTACAATGTTGATAGGTTTAAACGAAAGGGGAGCGAGTAAAAAAATCAAAAAAATATTTCTTACAAGCGTCTCTTATACTTTCCTTATTTTTGAATAGTTTAGCACTTCTGACGGAGAGTTTTGATTGTTGGGACACACAATATATGAGTATTGTCAAGGAGGACGAGGACGAGGGTCGGGAAGAGGTTGCGGAGGAAGATTAGGATTTTTATTGTGTTTGTTGGTGTTCTCAGCCATAGGGGCTGGTTATATCTTTTTTTTTTTGCTATGTTTAGATGAACTTTCAATTTCTATAGTTTGAACACTTTTATCTGCTTACCTTTAATTTAATTTGCTATAATTATTTAGATATTATGGTAGTAATCTATTTTATCAGTTCTTGATGCGTGCTAGAAAATTCGTGACGGTAAAGTAATGGATTATCGTCTTAGCGTTGCACGAGAATTCAGCACACACTCAGATAAAAATGAATCGAGCTATGATCACACCAGAATTTTTTACGTGGAAAACCCGTAAAAAGGGAAAAACCACGGGGTCTGACCCAGTTGTAAAAATCCACTATAAGTTGATGATTACAAATGCCCCTTGTCCCACATGCGGGAAAGGGTTACTAGCTTTCCACGTTACAACGTCGACTGATGACGTCTAGTAAGCGGTGGTTGACGGAGGTCAGCGGTGGCTAACAACAGTCGATGACGGTCGGCGGTAGTTGAAAGAGGTCAGCGGTGTTCGGCGGCGTTCAACGGTGGTCGGCGGTGGTTGACAGAGGTCGACGGTCGTGGTCGACGGTCAGTGGTGGTCACAATCAACGATGGCGAGGATGATCTTGGACTTGAGCTCCTTCTCAAAAACCTCAAGTTCTCTCTTAAGCCTCCCCTTTTCATGTGAGGGGTGAGGCTCTATTTATAGTTTTTTGAGTGCAATTAATGCAGGAATATGAATCATTTTGATCGGACGGCCCGGAGAGCTTCCCTTGATCAGATGACGTTTGATGGACATTTGAGTGCCTTAACGATATCGGAATTGAGCAATCTTGGACTCGTTGGATTTGTCTTTTCGAGACGCTCGATTTGATTATAAACTCGCTAAATTTAACATCCGTTTGACCTTTAAAATGCCTTTGGAAATCCTCCAATACTGGTTTAATGATTTGATCTGGGCTTGATTTGACTCGGATTAGACTGATTTTCATATCATTAGGTCCGTCTCATCGAGCCGATCAGTTTGATTATAAGTTTGCCGAAATCGGAGCTTCGGATGACTCTTAATCGAAGTTTGAATGTATCTTGTTCGAAAAATTGCACCGAGATTTGTGCCAGATGATGAAAATTTATTGGTGGCATATATGATAGATTATTGTCATATTATGTGTTTGTGTTTGATCTGTGCAGACATGTGAAAATCAGTACGTTTTATTGTATTTTTTTTTTTGATTGATTTATGCTGAGATATTATGACGCTAATTGCTACAATATTTCTCTTGAAATTCAACGATACTACTTCGACGTTATTCGCTAGTTGAAGTCAGAATAATGCCGATGCTTACAAATTAGATTATATGAAATGATTAATCAAAGATCTAAATAATCTTTTATTTTTACATATTTATCTCCTTTTTTTTTTCTCCTGAATCACGTCCTATTCTTTGAATGTGATTGCCCGACACCTTCCAATTATACAATAGAAATATAGACAGAGAAGAATTATGTAAATGTCCTATAAATGCCCGATTCAATGTATTTGTCAGTGAATTCAATATTGTGGCCAGCTCATTCAAACCATTATTATGCATCATTATTCAATGGTACGTCTCATTTCAATGGAGACTGATGAATAATTGCCTGTGACCAATCACAAGTCAGTCGACTCCAAACAGAAAGCAGAGCTTTCATGTCATCCTTTTTAATTTTATTATAGCGACCACAAGGTCTGAAATCGGTTAGAAATTCAAAATAGACGGATGGTGTCACATTTCACAATTTAGTCCTTTAATTATATAAAATTAATTTAAAATAATTTTTTGTTAACTAAATTGAGATCATATAATCGGGAGAATAAATTAGGATTGATTTACATCCTAAGTTTTATATGACGGATTAATTTGAAACATTTTTGTGTAGTTAAGAGACTAAATTAATTAAAAAATTATAGTTTAATACTAAATTAACAACGCATGAATATTTATGAGACTATTTAACTAATGATTGGTTACGGTCCGAGTACGCCATAATTGTCCATAATTCAAAGCAAATCTTTTTGGGGACCGCATGGCTAGGCCGCTGGTTTTTTACCACTTGGTGGGGTGTGTTTGATTTAGTGGAATTAATATTACTTATGTGGAGAAATTATTATGCTAGGAGATACAAGTGACGATCTGGCCGGCAAGATATCTTGTGATGTTGTTTGATCATCATCGTTATCCGGACATGCGGATGTAGTAACTCTTCTTGTATGGGGTCAGGGGAAAGTTAAATCTTAACGATAATTGGTCAAATCCGAACCAAATTAAGCCCCAATCAAGTCATTAGCTGCTTTTAGAAGCTTTATGGGCATATTTGTTAGATCAAACAATTGTCAAATCTGACGAGCTCATATTTGAATCGAGCATCTCGATAAAACAGATCCAACAAACCCACGGTCACTCAATTTCAACATTATTGAAGCACTCAAATGTCCATCAAACTCGGATTAGAGTAGTTCATGTTCATTTTTTAATTGCAACTGGTACTCTATAAATAGAGCCCTACCCATCTCCAGAAAAATGTAGTATATGACGTTTGAAGCCTGAAGAAGAGCTTGAAGTTTGAAGAATGAGCTAAATTCCAACATCACTCCTTTCATCGTTGACAGCCGCCAAACACCACGACCCCCACTTGTTGGCGTCGTTGATCACTATTAATTACCTCCCATTCCTTGCGACAAAGCACCGTTTGAATTAATAACTAACGTTTCAAAGTTATGAAGCAACTTATGAAGCGTCACATTATCCAAAACATTGGGCTGACCCAAAAGTCAAAGCAACAACACGCCCAAAGAATGTGCAACAAAGCATCTCGAAGATGGGATAATGATACAACTCAAATACGCCTGGTCAACTCCTAACTTCGCTCCATGCGGCCTACATATGTCATTATTACTCAGCACTACGACCCACGTAATCAACTACAACTACGTGGTCCACAGTTTGTGTAGCTCTTGACTCTAGCAAGCAAAGTCAACAACAATTGTTAGGATTTGCTGGGCGCAAGTTGAAGAGCAAGATATGAAGCTGTTGCAGAAAAAGTTGCTGTTTAAAAAGTGGCTATTACGATTTTTTTTTTCAAAATATCAAATCGTAAATTTTTAGCAGTCATCACACTTTGCCATGCCATATTACAAAACTAGCTTTCCGCCACATTTTTTTTAAAAATTAAGCAAAACACAATTGTGTCAAACACAAGAAAAGTATGGTGGGGTATTGCACCGCCAGCACACTGCTGCCTCAAATAAACCCTTAGGTTATGTTCAAAAATCACGTACCACAACGAGACTTCTACTCTCCATCCTGAAATGACAATATTTTTCAGTTTTTACTCTTCTGCGTCAAGAGACATTCCCAAAACGTTGGGTCGCCGAATCTCTCTTTCTCCTGTGACCGGTGTTGAGTGCAATAGAACGAAAGGCAGATGCAATATAATTTTTCTATATAAATAATACAATAAAATTTTTTTATGTAATTTAAGTTATCTATTAATTTTTTACTTATTCATATATTTTTCTGCCTAATACTTAGAAAAAATTATAAACTTCACCTTATTTCTCCTACCCTAAAAAGTAATATTGATTCCACCCCTGATTGATTGTGATTAATGGTCATTATTTCATGAAATCCTAGTCAACCAATAAATTCGATTTCATGCGACATTATAATTATGGCCGTGAATCTACCTCTAAGATTATTAATCACCCGAAAGATGTTCTAAATTTTGGATCGAATTGAGATCGGATCGAAATAAGCTAGCCGATCTACGAGCCAAAATTTTGGATCGAATCTTTTTTGTGCCAATCTAAGCTCGACTCAAAACAGGATTGCAAACAGCCATAGTAATGTTCAGGCTATGAATCAGCGAATTTAGCTCAAAAAATATCAATAGCTCGAAAATCAATTGAAAATTCAGCTCGAATTGAAATAAACGAGTAAAACTAGAGCCAAAATTTTGAATGTATTTTTTCCTGAGTCGACAATCGGGCGGCTAAAAAATGAGTGGCTAATAACCCTAATTATAATACTTTGAATGCGGTCAAAAATTATTTGATGTAGAAATAAAATGAACAATTTATATGAACGTTGAATCCATTAAAGTCGGGAGGAGAAAAACTTGGCTTAGAAGCAGCCGATATAAGACAAATAATTAAAACTATTTTAACAATTATTTTCAGGCACATAATCATTAATCCTTATCTAAAATATTTATTATGGTTATCCTCAACAGATGATAGCTATCGTGTCTTTTCCAATGATTGAATAAATTATCAAATTTTAATTATTTATTGGTTTCAAATTATAATAAAAAAGAATTTAATGGATTCTTATAGATAGAATTTTAAAAGGATTCTTATAGATGAATATCATACATCTAAAATTTAATATTTATATTTATAACAAGTTATAAACTTGAGTTTGAAAAGGTTTATTCCACGTTTATAAATTAGAAAGTAATATTATTGGTGTGATGTTAAATATTTGAGTATTATGCAAAAAAATAATAAATTTTAGGTGCTAAATATGTAAACATATATGAATTCAGTGGTTTTACTTACATACCACCCAATTCCAATGGAAAAAAAATTGCATATGATAGACGTACGCAGCGCTGTGTATAATTTTGAAGTTATACCGAGGGTATAAGGGGGTTATATCCGTTGTATAACCCCTCGTAACCTTTTGTAATTTACTTGTAACCTACTAATAAATTTTTAATATATGAAAAGCGCGAAACTTATTTGAAACTTATTTGTATGTTACAAGTGGGTTATACTAGGTTATATGGAGGTTACAATGGGCTATACCGTGGTATAACCCATTTATACCCTCCGTATAACCTCGAAATTGTACGACAAATTTTTTCCAATTCCAATTTATTTATATATCTAATACCTACAGTTTATCATTTCCCATTGTAGCATTCATAACATTTATAGGTTTTCTTAAAACATCTTTCCTCTGCTTTGTTTGCTTGCAATAGACGCACGTGCGATGATGCATGCATGTAACAAGTTTTGATCTATACGTGATGATTTGCTAATCAGTTTTAATTTGAACCAAAGCATTTTATATTGTTTATCCATCACAGCGGGGGCCAGCGCTCTCCCTAATCACAATTACTATGTATATTTAGGTGCATCTATATACATACCATCCAATTACTATATATTTACATATCTAACACCTAAATTTCACTTTTTACATTTATGCCACCCAAGTAAGGTAACATTGACCTATGAAGGAAGCTAATCATTCAATTTTTATCCCTTGCCTTGAACAGAACTTCAACATATTGAGTTAAATCACTTGTTATTGAATATGGTATCAAATATTTATATTTTAAACTTTTTTTTTTCTGAATATTAAAATTAATTTTTTACGTTATTTACATAATGCCAAAATTTTGATATTTACAGGCATAACAGACAATGTTGTGAAAAACGATGACAATAAAGCGAAAAACTTGATCGAGAAAAATTACAAAATAAAAAACACAGCGGAAACACACAGATTTAGGTGGTTCGAAAATTGTCTACGTCCACGGAGCTGTAGAGAATTTTATTAGCTTAAAGATTACACTCGTCGATCGCCTCGACGGTTACAAGAAAGAATAATCTCTCTCTCTTTCTCCTCTACTCTCATCTCTCTTCTCTTCTCTCGAGAGCAACAACCGAAGAAAAAGCCAGGGAAACCAAATCCAGAGAGAGCTAACAAGAGGAGCTAGCATGCCTTTTTATTAATTTCATTTTGTCATTAGGCTCATTAAGAAATTAATTAAATAATTAATAAAGTTCATTAATTATTTCATTTTCTCTTCTCTAGCAAATCATAAAAGAGATTAAGAGCAATTAATTTTGAGTATCTAATCTGATTTGTTGTCAAACATGAGAAAATGTCAATTTGAACAGTGGACCAGTTTCCATATTCGCAACAAATCTCCTACTTGAAGACTGGTACATTGACGACATCATCCACTAGCTGTGTTGCACTTTTCTTCAAACATGATATCCTCCACCTCTGCAACTCAAAGCCCGGGTTTTCATGTCAGAAGACCAGCAGAAGTCAAGCACAACTTCAGTTTCTCAAGATGACACCCTTAGTCAACATATCAACGTCAACGTAATCTTGTACATCCAAGCAATTTCCTGGGTTACTCCTATCTTTGCTTTCAACTCCCACTGCATGAGCAATATCATGCCTCTACTGAAAGCCCTTCTCAACAAGTCTAGACTTGTACCTTTTACTGCTATCAAACGCAGTTTTCACCCAGTACACACACTTGTTGTGCAATACCTTCTTCTCTAGTAGAAGTTATGTCAGCTCCCAAGTCTGATTCCTTGGCAGGATATCCATCTTTTTCAGTCGCTTTCCCAATAACGGAAGATAAGAGTTTCTTCATATAGAGGCAATCTTCCTCTATTTGCATCCTCTAATAACCAATATCTGTGTCATTAAACTTCTCGATCCCCGATGTCATCAAATCATCTCGACCATCGCTTTCTCTTAGATCTGAACCTGAGCTCTGATACCAGTTGTTAGGAAAAACGACGACAATAAAGCAAAAAACTGGGTCAAGAAAAATCATAAAATAAAAAACACGGCGGAAACACACAAATTTACATTGTTCGATAAATTGTCTATATCCACGGAGCTGCAGGGAATTTTATTAGCTTGAGGATTACATCCATCGATCGTCTCGACGATTACAAGAAACAACAATCTCTCTCTCTCTCTCTCTCTCTCTCTCTCTCTCTCCCTCCCCTCCTCACCCCTCTCCCCTCTCCTCTCTCCTCTCTCCTCTCTCCTCTCGATAGCAACAACCGAAGAAGAAGCCTGGGAAACCAAATCCCGAGAGAGCTAACAAGAGGAGTTAGTATGTCTATTTATTAATTCCATCATATCATTAGGCCCATCAAGGAATTAATCAAATAATTATTGAAGCTCATTAATTATTTCTTTCTCTCTTCTGTAACAAATCATAGAAGAGGTTAAGAGCAATTAATTTCGAGTATCTAGTCTAATTTGCTACCAAACATGAGAAAATGTCAATTTGAACAGTGGACCGGTTTTCATATTTGCAACATACAAATCTTTAAAATTTCATAAGAACAATATTTTAATTTTTTTTAAATGAATCTTTAGTGTCACTTCAAAATGTCACCTTACTTTCTTAAAAAGTATATTTTCATATGTAAATTTTTTACACCAAAATATTAATTAATGAAATATCAATTTATATGGTAATTACAAAAGAATTGGGTGATTGTATGTTACATATGTATGTAAATTTTTCATGTAATCATAAAAAATTAACTAACTCTCATAAAAAAAATGAAAAAAATGGAAAAAAAATAGATGAAAATAACGTCATGCAATGGCTATCCATGTATATACATATATCATAAATGAACCCTTAATATTCAGGGGCCTTGAACAATGTTATGACAATTGCCTTATAATAATTACTTATTCTTTGAAAGTGAGATTCAAGAATTATATTTTATTTACTTTTTAATTGTGTGATTTTACTTTATTAGCTTGTTTTTTTAAATAGATATACTATTTTTTGAGGTAAGTAGTTTTATTTATGATCCTCACTCTTGCCACCTCGATAGCTTTGATGCCAATGGGCTCACCCATACAAATTAATTACAACACTTGAAAATTAAAGGATGAAAATCTTACAGTAATTTTCTATGCCACGGTTTTCCCTATGATTTTGCCACCTGTTTGCAAACACCCAAGTGTTGCGAGTATTTGTCAAAAGATTGCAATCCTCAGATCCCATGAGTTATTCAACTTAAGAATGAATTGCACCACATTGCATGAAAAAGCAACACTATAATTGAGTATCTAACTACAGTGAAGATCCACATCGATCATATAGTTATTGTTAGATCTCATCGACTTCCACCTCATTACAAGTCATTCGAAATAGTGATCTACACAAAACCTTAACCCCTTTGCTTCAATTATTTATATTCAGTCTTATGCAAAGAGGAAGTAAATATAACAACAAATTTCACAAAAAATCACACCGCATTTCAATTGACATTCCTCTTTATGAGTTGTTCATAAACTAAAATAGCCTAATGTGGTTATATATGTAAACTTTAAAAATTACATGTTAGACATATAAAAGCATAAGAATTTAGTTCCTAAGAAGCAGATGTTTCTTTTATTTCTTTTAATGAATAATTTATTAAGAGAAGTTGAGGGTCTGCTCAGGGTGACTGTAATTTTTTAAACAAGTTATTCTAAAGTTATGATAGAGAAATAACTTTTTAAAAAGCCGTTGTGAAAATTATAAATACATGTATTTTTTTTTCAAAAAATCAAATAACATCTTCTTTATAGCCACCATATCATAGCAAGCCATGTTGAAAAAAATAACAATTGCTCACCACAAAAAATTAAAGAAAACAACAAGAAAGTAATTCCCAAATATAATTGTGTTGATGGTTTGAAACACAAAGCAGACAGAAAATTATCCCAAACAAACCCTAAATTTTGATGTAATACAAGAAAATATATGCTTACTTTTTTACATGTCATACTTATTCTCTATGAAGTTGTTTAAAGACCCGACTTTGAGAGACTTCCAAACATCTCCCAAACATATGGTGAATTATTTGTATTATTTCATGTTAACAGGGACGCTTGAATTCCATTTTTTCTAATTGGAAAATTTATTTTTATTTTTTATTAGGACAGTATCTATGCTACTCTGGATATGCTGTAGTTTTTTATCTTGGACAATAATATTTTTTTTTTTACTTTTGGGAAAAGTTGCATTGTACAATTTGTTATTTGCTTTTCAGAATTGCTTTACTTTTGTTATGACTGGTTGTGTAGGTAATGCACATGACAACCAGATTATCAAATTTACCACAATAGCTCATAAATACAACTTTCTGCAGTCACCCCAAACTTTGCTTGAGTTTCAACTAAAGAGAAAGTATTTTCACTACAATATAATTATTGTATTAATGTCATATAAATATTATTTAATTTATTTTGGATATATTTTATAAAGAGGGTTGCTAAATCTATTTTCAGATATTAAATACCACATTCCTAATTTTGAAAGAGCTAGCAATGTCGCTTAGAATGGGAAATGTATGTTTAATAAGAGACACTCATCTTTACGCGGTATCATTGAAAGAACATTTGGAGTTTGGAAAAAAAAATGGTTCATATTTCGGGATATCCTGACATATTTGTTTTTTAAGCAAGTGCAGATAGTGGTCGCCACAGTGATTCTACACAACTAAATTCAGCGGCGTCATTCACACAGTGACGTTGACTTCAATAGAGCTGATGAAGATCATTCACATGTCCCTTTTGACAGATATGAATATCACCTGGGGCAATCTTTTTACCACAAGATGAAAATGATTTGCATGCATGGGAGATGATAGAGTTAAGAGAGCGAATTACAAATTTCATCCTTGGCATTTGAATGGAGTGATTATATTTTGTGTTACTTTATTTGCAAAGTGTCAAGCAAATGTTTATTGTTTATTTTATTGAAGATTTATGCAATGATGGACATTTTTAATCTCAATGTCATTATCAATTCTATTGTATGCATTTCTTCCTACTTGGTTGTCCTGTGAGGCAACCATGGGTGTAATAAGCAATGTAAATTTTTATTGCATATTTTATTTTTTGTTTTGGAGGTCTATGATGAGATATTCGACTTTATGCGTTCTTCTGTATGGCTTACTTGTTTTTATTGGTTCTTGACACGTGTGAAAACACAATGAAGACAATCAAGTTCCTCTTTGTTTTTAGTACTACAGCTCTTGAGATTATTCCAAATATATATATATATATATATATATATA
>NW_018164467.1:76453-79291 GCF_001263595.1 Phalaenopsis equestris
ATATATATATATTGATATGAATATGTGAATAAAGTGTGAGCTGGGTTTTGTGTGGTTTAAAGGCAATGAAGAACTTTTTTCTTAATAAATTGTCTTCTTGTAGTATATACTCAGTTTTATAAAACTTGAATTGAATACTTTTAATATTCTTTATTACTAACGTTAAGAATTTGTGCTTTATGGTTTTAAACCTTCAGAGAAAATGACCTCGAGGATTTCTGGTATTTCCATATCATTGTATTGTTACCGTGAACTACAATATTCACTGCATATTTTGTGACGGCCACATAACTATAATAGACAGTTTTTCATATATCCAAGGAAAGGAATAAAGAATTATGACTTTTTTAGGTGGACAGATCAGTTTGAGGATTTTATCGCCGATAGCGATCAAACGTGGAGAGTTTCGATGGAGTACAGATTATCTCGTGGTGTTAACCAAGTACATTTTGAAAATAATATTATTTTATTAATTATTATTTTAATAGTTCTTTTTTGTAATTTTGATTGTCGTGTTACTCACTGTTTTGTGATGTATCTGTTTTTTTTAATTTTGTAACATTCAAAATGAATATTTACTTTCAAGTATGGAATGTAATAGTAATGTTAGTTCTGTTATAAACAACGTTATAATACAAGGGCAGAAATGTCATTTATTCAGACACAACAACAACACAATCATTTCAAAACTGCAAAAAATAAATAGACAATCAGCTTCTCCACAATAGCTACTGCGCAATAGTTTTTTAATAAGTTGCAGTTGCCCCAGATAAATTCGAACTAAAATAAGTTGAAGTTTGTGTTTATTTTATTGAGCCAAACTAGAGCCTAAACCTACTTAAGAAATAAAGCTAGTAAAACCAACATCTACTTGCACTAGGGACTCCTTAAACAGTGAGGCAGGCGGCTGCAGCGTATGGTGTCGACGCCTTAGGCCTTCCCAAATGCAGCAACCAATGCCAGTCACTATCATGTGAATAATTAAAGGCAGGAGAGCATCTTCTCTACAATTATTGGGGCATCAAGTCCACGTCATATTAAACCATTTGTTTCGGCTGAGTGCTCCCAATGGAATGAGAATCGTCACATCAAATTTTATTATTTGGAGTATAAAGGCCGCCTACCGTTTTTTGGATACGATATGTTATTATTGTCCATACAAATCTTATGGGCGATCCTCCGAATTGAAACCTCATCTTTCTGTTTGTTTTTTAGCACTGGTGATAGTGCTTGTAATATCAGTAGGATTCAATATTTCTTAAGAAAAAGATATCACGATTTTATCATAGATGTCGCTCGAGCCTGATTAAAGTTGTAGGAAATGTGTGTGTGGGAGAGAGAGAGAGAGAGAGAGAGAGAGAGAGAGAGAGAGAGAGAGAAAGTCAAATTCCTTCTTAATTTTTTTATAAAAGTAATTGTAAAATTTTGATTGAGAAAATAAGTTCTAGAAAGTTGCATGAAAAATTATAAATATACAGTTTTTTTTGAAAAAAATTGTATATCAACTTTTTAGACCAGGTTGAAGAAAATCAATCACATAAATTTATATAAAATAACAAAAATGTAGTTTATCAAATAGAATTGTGATAGCGGTCTGAAACACAGACCAGTTAGAAAATTATCTCAAACAAACTCTAAAGTAGTATTTAGCTGCAAGCGGGATTTGACTTTTATAAGATTTAGTAAATTCATTGTATCCATTCTTGATTGGATTTATTAAATCCAAATTTAAACTGAATAAAAGACAAAATCCAGACCTTAATTAAATTTGAAATTTTATAGTTTGACAAAACTTGTGCATTTTGTATGTTTGGCTGGATTTTGTAAAACTGACAATAAATCTTATTAATAGATGCTACCAAATCCTCCCTGATGAGAAATATCCAAAACAGAGAGTGACACTGAGAGAATTAATTTAGAAAATCTAATATTATAAAAATTAACTGTTTTTTTATGATGAAGGCCAAAAGTGGTTTCAATTGAGTTTGCTACATGATATATAAAGAAAAAAAAATATTGTGAGGACTTTGGATGGGTTCCGAAATGCTAGGCTAGTACTCTGGGCGCAATCTTCTTGGCAGGAACCCCTAATTTCTAGGCTAGTACTCTGGACGAATGAATAACTCTATTTTTTTTAGCAAATGATATTGATAAGTGGATAATGTTACGGGTCCATTGCATTAAGCTTAATTGGTGGATGTCATATTGATCAATTAAAATTGCGAGGAAATTATAGAGCTTTTGACAACTTGAGGTTTCGAGCGTGGCTCCAAAGTTAGCGTGCATAGAATTTAAGAAGTTCAAAGTCAGTTCACAATCAACAACTTATTCTGACAAATTTAGGATCTTATAGGTGCACGAGAAATCTTATGAGAAGAATATTGGTGTCCAACAAGGCTGTATAACTATGCGTGATATTGAATGGGGAAAGGCTCGTGATGCGCGTTGATAATTTTTAATATCCTTTTTTCGGTTTATTTATGAGCAAGCTTTTATTAATAATTAAAAAAGGGCACAACGTCCGGACCAACAAACATTCAAACCATGCATATAGTATATTCTCTAATGGAGGACATGAGATAGCACTCGTCATCTCTGCCCAACATTTCTTATACACACATACACACACACATACATACATACATATATCTATATATATGTATATACATATACATACATACATACATATATCTATATATATATATATATACATATATATACTGTTGATCTCACTTTTGGTTGAGGTCTAGAAACTTCTTTAATAGCCTAGGTCTAGCCATAGGACTTTCCTATTGACTAGTCTTAGAAAATTAGAAAAGGTACCCTCACCATTAGAAA
>NW_018164467.1:80062-97268 GCF_001263595.1 Phalaenopsis equestris
TGCGTGTGTGAGGGTGCGTGTGTGTGTGTGTGTGCGTGTGTGTGTGTGCGCGTGTGAGTGTGCGTGTGTGTGTGTGTGCGTGTGTGTGTGTGCGCGCGCGCGTGTGTGTGCGTGTGAGATAAAGTATTCTTGCAATCACAAGCCACATTCATGCAATCACATCCTCCCACATTCATGCAATCACAAGCCAATTTTCTTTATTTTTTTAGATAAAGTAGAGATAATTTTTTTTTTATGTGATAGGAAAGATTTGAGTGGTATAAATATAAAAAGTGATTTTTAAGTGTTAGGAATTGAGTGTTATGAATGTAAATGCCCGTAAAATTATATATATATATTATAGATATATATATTATATACATACATACATATATATATATATATATATATGTGTATATGTATATATACATACATACATGTATATGTATGTATACATACATACATATATATATATATATATACATATACATATATACATATATATCTATATATTTATGTATGTATGTATGTATGTATGTAAAACCACCAAACAATTACTTTCACGTTTTGTCTACATTGGACATCAACTTCTTATTTCTCTCTATTAATGTATAAGTGCAGATGAAATCTTTATGTATATATATTTGTGTGTGTGTCTGTGTTAAGAAAGATGGATCGCAAAGCGCGTCATTTATCTGCGTGTTGTCCAAAGTGAACCTCAAACCTGAGACTCAGTGGTCTCATATATTCTCTATCAAAAAACCAACCTGTTCACACAGACACACAGATATATATATTCTCCCGAGTGTAAGTCATGATACTTGAATTCTTAAACACATGATAAATGATCAGAGCTATAAGTTTAATTCTCTATAACAGACCACTAGTATTTTAAAAAAAAAATCATAAATATCTGGCTGATTTTGATTGAAAAAAGCCTCACAACTATACAATTTATTTCGAAAAAAAAAATGTAATATATAAAAAATAAATTGAATTTTATTTTAAATACATTTAATAATTTTAAAAATTATTATGATCGAAATTTCATCGGATATCTCAAAGATCCAGTTTTTTCCCCATTTTTTCCTCGCGAGTCTTTTTATACCGATTGTACGGATTAGATCTAGGCTGTTGCGGGCCCAACCAATCTTCACTTGGTCAACGCGTTTACTCACAGCACCCCCGGAAATGGTCCGCCGGATTCCACTAACTCTGAAGCCCGCATACCTCTCAATCTCTCTCCACTGCTCGTTCTCTCTCCAAATCCCCAGCTACAAATACCAACCAAATGGCCTCATCCCATCCTCCATCCTTATCCTTCCCCTTTCTCTATTTCTCAAAAACCATATATTACATTTATCCCCCCCTCTATTCCTCTCTCTCCAGCCACCATTTTTCTTCTCTTCCTCCTGCTTCTCTATCTTTCTCTCTTACAATAAGATGGTGATGGAGAAGAAGGACGAAGAGGAGAGCACATACCTAAAAGGCGTGCGAAACCTCTGTGAGAGCGGCACCAAAAAGTTACCCCGCAAGTACATCCTACCGGTCCCTGAACGCCCTGGCTTCAATCGAAGAGCCCGAGTGCGAGATTCAAGTTGCCCACCATAGACTTCTCTCAGTTACAGGATAGCAATGGTCGGCCGCATGCCCTCCGTTCTTTGTCTAGAGCATGCCAGGAGTATGGATTCTTCCAGGTAGGCATTATTTATGCTCTGTCTCACAACAGATGAGATTTAAGGCATTGGGATTTGCTAAATCCCGTAATTTCTAATTTACTAAATCCTGAATGGCTTAAATTCAAAAATCTGTGTGGCAACGAATTCACTAATTCCTGCAAAATTTAATAGAATTGTTTCCCGAAGCCCCGTAAAAGGGATTTATTTTGTCCAAAAAGTCTCTGGCAAGATTCTGCTTAAATTCTGTGTAGGGTTTAGTAAGTGTTGCATAATATACAGATTTATTGATTTTATATCTGGTTTGATTTGGAGAAGATTGTGAACCACGGGATTCCCAGTGAATCTCTGCTGAGTTTACTTTCGTCGGCGAGGAGATTCTTCGAGTTAAGCTGCGAGGAAAGGGAGAAATATATGTCGAACGACATAAGAGCGCCTGTAAGATATGGAACCAGTTTTAACCAGTTGCAGGATGGTGTGTTCTTCTGGAGGGATTTTCTGAAACTCAGCTGCCATCCTCTGCTCACTTTTCTGCCGTTTTGGCCTTCCTCTCCTCCGCAGTTGAGGTATATATGCTTCTTTTAAGATTGCGCAATTTTTGGTTTTTTTATATATAGTTTATTTAGAATGAAAGTGATGCTGAAGATTCTTAGTAAAAATATTTGTATTTTATATGAAGAAATTTAAAATTTTCCTGGATTATTGGATGCCGGGAACTATTCTGGGAGAAGTTTTTAGGATTAAAGTATTAATTTTTGGCTAAGATGATATTCAAAACTTTCAAAATAATTTCGGTAGTATGTACGATATAGCAGAGAATCAGACCGTATAATTTGTGGTCCACGTACCGTATGACTATTTACAATTGGGAAAAAAGATTTAGAACATTTATAATTGGAAAAAACAAGTATGTGGAGGCCCAGAGATGCCGGTGCTGAATAGTAGCTGCAGGGATTAATGAGACCGGTGGGCCGATGGGACTAAGCGCTTTAGCTCTTTTGATATCTAGAATCTCGACTGGAGGTTTTGTTGAACCAATAGCTTTCAAACGATACTTACAACGGTAAAAATAATAAATAAATAATTAAATATATAGCTTACATATATATATATATATATATATTGTGCTTAAGAATTTCATTCCGCACATAGACAAGATGGAACTCCTGACTCAAGGGTCTTAAAAACTCTGTCAGTCAAAGAGTAACGGTGGCGCGCGTGCACACACATATATAAAACTGATACGTTTTCTTGAAATTTTATGCAAATTGATTTGTTATGTTTAATATGGTAGGTTTGTAGCAGATTCTGAGACAAATATCATGTTGATCAGTTTTAAGCTTAAATCCTAATTCATAAGAACTAGTTTGCATTTTAAATTTTCCAATAATCTGTTGCAGTATTCTAACTACAGCATTGTATTATTTATGAATTATTGCGTCGTCTTTTACATTTGAATGGTAATTTGGTCGTTCATTTTGAAATTGAATGAAGGTGGATCTATTGGACGACATGATTGATTGTTTATAGAGCAAGAATTTAGGGTTAGGGCATTAGGATGAATATGTAGGGCAAAGTTGGTGGAGTAGAGCCAAGTAGTATAGGCTGAGCGTAAAATTACTTTTCCATGGATATTGTTTTTGTGGGCAAAGTATGGATCCACCTCAATATCCTTCTAATTTGTTGGCATGTAAGATTTTGAGAACTTGGAAATTCCAAGTAGCGTGACTCTTTGTTGTAAGCTGGGTAGTGAGAATTAATATTATGCCTGGATAAATACGTGTAGTTTTTTAAGTTGGGATGTTTATTATTATTGGATTGGGAGTTGGTGGTGGTGTCTTCTGCGGCTATGAGTGCATGATTGGATGGAAGTATGGATTGAAAAAGGAAGAAGAAGATTATGCTGGGATGGAAGCATAAATGGGGATGTTGATAGAATGTACTAAATATACCACATTTTAGAATTATATCTCATCTGTTATTGTTATGGTATGACTCATACACCATATAGGGACAGACATTGGATTGATGCGGAGCGGAGCTGAGCGGAAGAATCTGTCCAAATTAGGAAGTTACGTGGGTTGGGGTGCGGGGGCAAAGCCCTGCGGTATGGTATAGGGGTAGTGCTGTAATTACATATTGCTCCTAGGGTTTACTCCTGGGGTTATAAATATGTCGTTAGTAACCCCAAGAGGTATTTTCTATTTTGTAACCTCTTTTCTGAATAGTGAAAGGAACTCGCCGCTCTGCTCTCGAGGACGCAGGCATCTCCTCGTTAAATTTCTGTGTTCTTCTGGATTTGTGTCGATTACTGTTTTTCTTCACCCCAATTTTCTCAACAGTTATCAATTAATTTTTAATTAAAAGCCTATTTAAAAAAGAAAGATCTTTTCATTTTGTAATTAAACGAGAAAATTCCGATAAAAGATGTTGACCCTTGGGAGTTCAATATGAACTTGACTATTAGCCTAGATCAAGTTTAAATACATAAGTCAATTTGACTCAAACTGAGAACTATTTGAAAATAGGGGTTTTAAATTTGGAGGTCTCCAAATTATATTTATTACATATAAAGGTCCCAAAATATTTAATTTACGCCTCAAGGTTTTTTTTTACCCCTCTTTGGTGACGCAGTTCCACTAGGTCAGCATAGCCATCGAGGGAGGAGTGAGGGTTAACATCCATGGTGGCGGCTGTGTGGTTACCAGCACGAGGGTTAACTGCTCTTTTTGCTCAAATCTCCGTCCTCGTTGCATGTCAACACAAATACCCTCACCGTCCCCAGCACATGAAATCCCAAACCGAAATCATGTAGCAGTCCCTCACCTCCTCTAGCCTGCTCAACATCAAGCTCCTCGGTTCATCCCTCTTCCTAACTCTACGCACTCGCCCTGCTCTCACCCTCTCCTCTTCTTGAGCCGTGTCAACTATCATTTCTCCCTCTTCTCGGAAAACCTGGCCACAACACCCTAGCCTCGCCGTCGCTGTGCCTGGCTCCACCGTTTCCTTTCTTCTTCCAGAAGAGCTCCACAGCCTCCTCTAACACCAACCAAATGACTCAAGAAGAAGGCTCTGTGATCTCTTTCAAAGATATCATTTGACGTCGTGGCGGCGACCGCCAGCAAGCAGCTGGCATAGTGTTTGGTCTGCTTGGCGGAGTTTGTACAGAGAGAAGGGATCCAAATTCAGCCAGATTGTGGTCATGGTTTTCATGTCAATTGCGTCGATACGTGCTTTGGATCTCATTTGTCCTGCCCCTCCTGTTGACGAATTTTGATCGTCGAACTGCTGAACAAGTGTCAAATTTGTGGTGCCGATCCGACCGTTGGTGGAGCTTCATTATCGGAAGTTGGATTCAAAGCAAAAGAAGAGGAACAGCCTTCATCATCAGTGAGTTGTAAAGGAATCCTTGAGTCGTAAATTAAATGACTTGGGGCTTTTATTTGTAATAAATATAATTTGGGGACCTCCATATGTAAAACACCTACATTTTAATCAGCTTTCAGACATCTGCCAATTAACATCTTATCTTCGAGCTATAGACTATTGGCACCCATAAAAATAAGCACCAATATTTTGCTACGAAAACCGCAAAAATTTGAAACGATAGCAAACTATTTCAAAGTTTAATTAATAATTAACTTCTAAATCTTGCTTGCTAGGCACAACGCAAGTATGTCAATGAAACATATGACTAGTAGCATAATTAACAAAATGAAAAAATGTTCATGTTAGTCAATAACCTTGGCCTTGATACTAACTAACATAATTTTTTTTTTTGAATTATGTTAACACACTTTTATGTAACATCATGTAGAGAAGAGGCCATGTCATACGCCAAACAAAGCAAAGCCTTGTTTTTAGTACTTATGGAGGCCATTCTTGAAACTTTAGGGATTGGGCTTTCGGTTCTCAAAGAATTAAAAGAAGGGACTCATATGATGGTAATCAATTGCTTTCCTCCATGCCCCGAGCCTGATCTCACGCTTGGAATGCCGCCACATTCTGACTATGGTTTTCTCACAATACTGCTTCAAGATAAGGTGAAGGGACTTCAAGTTCAATGTGGTGATGATTGGATTACAGTCGATCCAGTTGCTAATTCTCTTTTTGTCAATGTCGGTGATCATCTCGAGGTACATATTTTACAAAGTGAAAAGAAATATCTTTTTTATTTACTTTTTTTATTTTTAGAGAAAATTATCATGCATCCTTATTTTTTTCCTAAATCATGTGCTTACAAAACTGTGGTTATTATAAAATAAATATAGGAGCTTTAGTGTGGCAAATTATGTTCAGTAAGATTGATTCAAACTCGTAATGATTTAATTTTGTTTCAAAAAAAACTATAGTTAAACATAATTTTATAAGTTAAAAAAAACACTAATTGATCTAATTTGTATGTCAAGCTTTTTCTAAAACTTAATATATATTCCTAATTTATATTTGTATGTATATGTGCATTTGTAGAACAATGTCCAACTTTTTAGAATTTTTAACAAATATCATGATCATATTAGACTTCTTGCTATAACTCACTCTAGTAATAATGAAAAGGAGGTTGCAATAGTATATATATTATAGGATTGGTTTAATGGGTAAAATGTTATACATATTGAGAAATCTTTTAAGATAATGTCCTTTTACATTAAAGCATCAACTAACATGGAGATTTAAGCAAATTTATTATGCATCAATGTTTGTTATACGATTTTGATTGTTATCTAATGAAAAATAAAAAATAATTCAATTTTTAAAAGAACTAATAATGTTATGATAAATATGTAATATTATTAGAAGTGATAGCAACATATTTAGATGAAAAATATGAAAATAAAATTAATTGATTTAAGCACATTAAAAATTATAAAAGATGTATTGATTAGAAGAGAATAAAATTAATATAATTATGAAAAAGAAAGGTAAAGGTAACCCGAACTTAGTACATGATTTTATGCGTTAAAATGGAAGTAAAAAAAATGAATGGAGATTTAAGTTGCATAAATCCAACCAAAAGGTGGAACTAGGCATGAGATTTTATGAAGCCCATGATGGAATTTGTGATATTTGCTTTCATTAAGATTAATTTAAGCGATATTTTATTAATTTCTAATTTTTCATTTACTTAATTTAATTAGTAATGTTGCTTCGATATACAGATATTCAGTAATGGGAGATATAAGAGTGTGCTTCATCGGGTTCTTGTAAACTCGTCCAAATCTCGGAACTCCATTGCTTCAGTACACAGTCTTCCATTTGATAGCATTGTTCGCCCTTCACCTGAACTTGTCAAAGAAAATCAAAGGCTTTACAAGGACACGGACTTTGCTTCCTTTTTGAATTATATGACCACTCATGAAACTAACCAAAAGCACTTTCTTGAGTCAAGGAAAGTGGCCAACATGAGCCCTGACTCCCAATAGCATTGAATTAGATTTATTTCTTTGATTCATGATAATCATCAACGACCTTAATATTTGGATCAACCTACTTTAGGATATGACGTTGAACGTCGTCGGTCATCTAAAATTTTAACTTGATTGTTCTTTTCAACCAATTCCAACATTGGTTATGCTTACTATATTCTCTATGCATTTAGAAGTATCAATAATGTACTTGGGTCAATTAGAAAGAGAAAAGCCCTATTGTTCTTATGTTTTTTATTTTATTTGATAGAAAATGAGACCTATAATAGTTTTAAAGTTGCTAATGTGACATAATGGAAATTTAAATGGTCAATAGTGAATGTAAACTGCATCATTTTTAAAAGATGGTAAGTGTTAGTTAATGTAAGAGGATTTTCAGTTCACCAGTGTACGATGAATAAACAATATTGACAATTACTTTATTCAAAAGTACAAGAGGATATAATTATATCATGTAAAAAAATAATAAACTTGAATATTAGTTTTCCTTGTAAATTTGCTGTGCCACAATTATTATATAAATGTTGTATAAATTGGACGATTCATTTTTCAAATTCATTCATTAATTTTTCCCTCATTATCCCAAAATGAGTCATAAGCTCATGATGCAATAAAAATGTTTTTTTTAATATAAAATCATATGTATAATATAAAAAATGTATCTATCATGAATTTGACACTTTTCTTCACGTGATTAGTGCCCAAATCGGTGGTAAGAAAGTTTTTAAAAAAGAGAGGAAAATTAAGAATTTGTAGAAATATAGTTAATAATCAAAACCAAGGGTTAAAACTCTCTTAATATGACTTAGAAGGCCCACATAATGACCGAACTTAAGAGAGAGATGCTACGTGAAGCTTCGTCGCTCTGCTTTCTTGTATATAATACTAAGAATGTAATGGCTGTGGCAAAAAAGTAATTGTAAAATTGTGAAAAGTCTCGCAAAGCTGATTTTGACCGGCTAAGATATCCGGCCCGCAAAATAGCCACAACTAAAAATCAATCAGAGTTCGAATAACGGTAATTGGATCAGTTTTTTTCCTCTTAAGATTTGGTTTGAGAAGGCGGTGAAATTATATTCAGTTGCAGTGAAAGTCAACTTCTGAAAAAACTATTGTTTGGTGAGTTATGGAAGTTGTATTGAAAGAATGATAATTTTTTGCTTTTTCAAATCGTAGCTCGCCTCCTCCTTTTAAAGGAGATTTGCAGAACACGTTCGAAGCCTAAATCTAGCATAGCGCCGAGTACGCTTTTGTCTTTATACCTTGAAACATCTTTTGGCATAGTCATTGAAACGCACGCTAGAAGTTGCTCTAAATCTCCATCTTAAGATCGTGGTCCTTGGCCTTGATCCGCATGATAAAAAGAGACACTGTGATATCAAGTTAAGATTTTTTGTATTCATTTATTTATTTATTTGCTGCTAACGCTAGCATAAGGGACATAAGGAGAAGAAGAAAGAGCTCTTCTCTCTTTTAATGTAATGGTGTATTACAACAACTATTTTATGTTAACTCAGTATGTCAAGCGAAGTATTTTATGCACACCACTTGTACGATTATTAAAGGTTTGTTGCAAGTACTTGTAAATTCTTGTGTGTCTGAGTACAATATAAATAAATGCAATGTATTAAAATACCCATATTTATTTCGTCTGGTATTTAAAAATTGAAGATAGCACTTTTTCATTTTTGTTTGGAGTTGAAATAAAATTTGCATATCTTGTAAGCTATACTTAGGGCGCATGATGAATGGTGATAATAAATGTTTGCGTGCTTTAAAAATTCAAGCCCTCATCCCTCAAAATGAAGATTAGAGGGAGTTTTGTATGTGTTCTCGGTCAAACTTTTAGAAGGCATATGAAATAATAGATAACATTACCCAAAAATTTTAGAGTTAGAAATTTTTAATAAGCAAAATCTCATTATAGAAAACACTACCTAGAAATTACATCTCTCAATAACATTAGTCATTACAGTGCTAATTAATCATATATAGTAGCAACAATTTAATTTTATAATATAAAATTTATTACTATGAACTTAATGCGGATGGTGGGAAAATGACGATGAACCTGATGAAGATCTCATGATTATGTCATCCTGGGTTTTCATCAACTATAGTTCACTTAGTTAAGTGATATTTGACTAATTTGACGGAATGATCCTTGTCGACAGTGATAGATCGATTCAACCAAAAGGATCTTATAATGCTAAGGTGAATATTTGTCTAAGAAGACTAATTTAAGTTAGGTGTGCAATCGAGTCAAGCCAAGCTAACGTCACAAAAAACACCTATCAGAAGAGCAGCTCAAACTCGAGCTTCAGCTGGAGTTGAGCCCATAGGATGAGCTCAAGCTCGCCTCATCCACTTATTACTAGGCTCGAGAGCTTGACTCTTCTGGGTGAAAGCTCACTAAAATGTCATCGGAGAAAATGATTAGCTCATTAGGGTAAGTGCCAATAAGATGAATAAGATGAGAAGGAAATAGTTTATGTGAGAGCTTGTTTGAGAAGGTTTCCATTGGACTCTTGGCCATTCGAGGGAGGAAGGGAAGCATGTTTCGGGATAGATTTATTGCTTCTTGCCTTTATAACTTGCATTCATTGTAGCTTTTTGAGTTTCTTAAATAGTTTCCTATTTTTTCTTAACCAACTTAAATGTTTACCAAACACATTAAAAACACTTATTTTAATCGAGACTGCTTTTGTGCACAAGCCGAGTCATGAAGTTTGAACTTGAGCTCGTTTAATTTATGAGTTTGAACTTGAGCTCGTTTACCAGTCCACTTGAAGGATCTAAACTCATTTACACCTCTAATTCAAGTCAATCTTAATTAAGACAAATCTTAGTGCCATATCATGTTCAATTCCCTATGAATAGGGCCATTGAAAAACATGTTGGTTAATGTAATATAGTTGAGTTTGTCAGACCAAACCACCCCGCTCAACGAGTTCGGGTCATAATTGATTTATTTGTGAAATCGATTGACCAAATCAAGTAGACAAAATATTTCATAAAAAAATAAAAGATAATCACACTTACCTAATGAAAAATAATAATTCTTTTTTCAATGTTGCAAGCTTTATAGCAAAAAAATATCCGGTACACTTTATATATTATTGTGTAATTTCAACTAAACCACTTTCACTCCTAGAGCACTTTTCCATGAAGTGCTCTCATAGTTTTTTTCGCAAGCTACAAGCTATGACAATTGAGTCCACATAAACGTTCGGCTCAATGATTTATTTTGAATTGCCTCGATGATCATTAATTTAGGAGTCTATTTGGGCCGGAAAAATGTAGCTATTTAAAGAAATAGTTGTGATGTTATTGCCAAGAAATTATTATTCAAAAAATTATGATCCCGCACGAGCACATTCTAATTTTCTTAAATTTATATAGACGTTATTATTGTTCTTTGTGGTTGACAAGGATTTGCACTCTTCTATATTTAAATTATATGAATTCAGAACATGAAAGCTCCAATAGAGGAGAGCTTTTTCTGCGTGGCGGTTATGCGCTAAGACGTGTGAAGGCCTGGAAATCCCTCGAATAGCTTCGGCCCATCAATTTCCCATATAATATCGTGCTTAAAATGGATCTCAAACACTAATAGCTGATCAAATTCTTAACAAATACCTAATTAATAAATTTTTTGTTAAGGAAATATGCATTTAATCTATGCCTGTCTGAAAGATAAAAGTGTTTTAAAGAACAGCCCGTTGCATATGTGCCTTGGATGAATCAATTTCTAATAATCGAATCTATCATTTATTTGTTTCAAGGAACGGAAGATTTACATGCGTACCACTTGGTATCTCTGTATTTGCATATCTACAACTAAGCTTTAATTTTAACATGCGTAACATCTTATCTAAGCAGGAAAAGGTGTATTTCATTTTTTTTTTAAGTTAAAATGGTGATGTTTGTTATGTGATTTGAAAGAATTGGGTGGTATAAATATAAAAAACAAAATTTAGGTGTTAGGTAAATGCATGGAAATTGGGTGGTCTGTATGTAAATTAAATGTTTCTTTCAGTTGCCTGATAAAGTTGTCTATAGCAAGTTTGAAGCATTAAAGCACTAAAATAAAACTCATATTTTCTTTATTCCGTAGTCTTCTTGCATTAAGGCTGCTTGAAATTGGCTAGTGGCTCATTATATTTCAAACCGAACCAACTTGAGATTGAACCGAGCTCAATCTAGCTTGAAATCAAAAGGAGCTAGCTTAAATTGATTTATTTGGATCTGTTTGAGCTTGGAACCAGCTCAATCCAACTCAAAATTGAAACTAACTCGCTCAAATTGAGTTATTTGGATCAGTTCCAATTTGGAATGAACCAAAAATTGGCTCGTGACTCGTTTTATTAAATTTTGTTTAGCATTATATATACATTTTTTATGAATAAAAAGCATACTACTAGCCGATTTCCAGGCGGTTCGAACCGATCGATGTATGGCTCTAAATCGGCTCAAAAGAAATTTGATCTAAAGTTTAGCTCATAGCTTGGCTCGTTTATTTAGATCTGATTTTCGAGCGACTAACAATTTTAGAACTAAATTCACGTCCTGATTTGGCTTGGGTGCAAAATTTTCTTTTGGTGAAACTCTTTTTCTCTCTTTTACTTGGTTTTTTCAAGAGGTTTTCTCTTTTTGTTGCTGTTTTTAAGCAATTTGCTATAAATAAATATTTCTTTTGTTATTTTAATATAACTTTCCAAAAAAAAAAACAGGTATGCAGATAATCCGAAGAAATTATTAATATTGGCATTGCCAGTAAAATTTTTTAACAAATTGCGATGCATTAAATTGTAATTTTATTATAGAAAATCAGATGAAAATTCACATTTACATACATCATGGCGTGAGAAGAACCATAATCTCTACTGAATTCTTAAGGAAAAAAATTTACATACGGAGTTCAGATGCAGCTTTGAGTGCGGACTTCCAGTAATATGTCGCCACATGTACTACATCAGGAAGCTTATTGGGGGTTATTGAAGTGAAACCGCGGAAATCATTAGAGGGTTATTGATGGGTTATTTGGGGATTATTGCGATGATTAATGCAGGGGGTTATTAGAGTGGAACCACGAAGATTATTAGGGAGTTATTGTCAGGGGTTATTGAAGTGGAACCATGAAGATTATTTGGGGGTTATTGGGAGGTTATTATAAGGCTTATTTCAAATGGTTATTAGAGTGGAACCACAAAAGTTATTGAGGGGTTATTGCAGTGTTATTGGAGTTAATACTCTAATAACCTTCCAAATAATATCCGCAATTTCAGCCCAAGAACCTCCGCAATTCCACTTTAATATTTTTTTTAGGTGGGTCTGAAATTGCACACAAGGGTGGAGTCCGCAAGTGAAGCTATGTCCGGAAACTGGACAGAAAAATTTTCTATTTTTAAGTGCCACAAAAGTGTTCTATCATAGGAAAATTTTGAATTACGCATGAGGTACCTCTTCCATTTGAGCATCAATTTGACTAACTGACATAGCCTGAGCAAAGCAGTAATTAAAAATAAATGAATACAAATTAACCAAAAAAAGGACTCTCAAATTTAACTTGCCAACACATCAAATTTGACTTATAAACTATTTTTTGTGCCAAAATTGAGCTCTCAGAAGCAATCTGACTAATTCCAACCGCTTAATTAAAGTGCATTAGTCTTACGAAAGTACTGCTTTATTAGCTGGAGCTTTTATATTGGTAGTTAAGCCTTCCATTTCCTGTTAGTTTATCTAACTAATTTATAGTAAATTAGTTCCCATCCGCATCAACTTTCCCACTGACTCCATATTTGTCGCCACCTCTCCAGATGGCTTCATTCTGTGATGAATCAATATGATATCTTTTAGAGAAAAGCTGAGATATGCCTTCAGAAAAATAATCCTATTATTGCCAGAAAGCCACATCCAAATGCAATGAATTTTAAATTTTATCTAATTTCTATATATTTTAAACATTTGAAAATCAATTTTTCGGTCAACTTCTTTGTGTGGTCACTTTGTTTTCTTTTATTTTAAATTATGTGAGTAAACTCTCTTTTAATCAAGAAAAAAATTAAGTTATTCTAAATATCTTCACTAAAAGTTTATAAAAAACACAACATAAGAAAGATTTACATACATGCCACTCAAATTCTATGCATTTACATATCTAAAACCTGAAAGACTTTAGAGTTTAAATATAAAAAACAAAACTTTAAGCTTTAGATATATAGATATATAAGGATCCGGGGCTTTAATAAGACGAAATCTAAATCTCACTTCGCAAGCAAAATCAAAAAAAGCTAGAAGCTCAGTCAAACAGCATACGCCACATCGCACCTTCGCATTCTCACAAGTGTCCCACCAAATCCACCGTTCCCATTTTCTCCACTAAACACATAAAACAAATTACTTTCTATATAAATCCCCACCAAACTACATAATCTCCCATCAAATTAACATTATAACTCAATCAATTAATCCCCTCGCCATGGATCCCTCTACTGCTATCTCCCCAACTCCATCCTCACAGTCTAACATCCTTCTCCCTCCTCTTCTTCTCGCCGGCGGCATCGTAGCCGGCGTTGCCGTGTTGCTAATGGGCTTCCATTTTCTCCTCAAAAAGCATCGCCATGGGGAACTCGACACTTCACCGGTGAAGTTTGCCGGAGATGATGTGAAGAAGGTTCTAAGCTCCATTCCTGTTCTATGTTACACAAAGAACGAGCTTTCTCTCACGCAAATTAATTATTCCGAGTGCTCGGTTTGCCTCTCGGGGATTGAAGAAGGAGAAAAAGTTCGTATCTTGCCGGGCTGCGGCCATGGGTTTCACGCTCGGTGTATCGATGCTTGGCTTCGGACTCGGCTGAGCTGCCCTGTTTGTCGTTTGGCTGTCACGGCGCCGCCGGTGGTGTGTGTGGAGATGCCTTTAGACGTGGAGGAAGGGGGCGGCGGCAATGCTGCGGCTGCCGGAAAGCATGAGGATGATTGTAGCCTTCCGGTGTGATGATGTCTATAGAATGCTGATTGATGCATGATATTTTTGTAAATGAATACATTTTTCTCGAAATTGTAAGATCTTAAGGTTGATCAAAGATGATATTTTTAAAAATCTTTTGGTAGAGCTCTGGATCAGTGAAAATGGTGGCGGATTTTTTACTTTTAACATAATCTGAGAAGATGTGAAATAATAAAGAAGCCATTGTTGAGTGTGAAAGTTCATTCAGTACCTAATCCTCCTGTGTCATCAGGGGCGTGCATTATTAAATTAGAACGAAAAAAAGTAAACTGAATCGAGAATATTAGATGAGTTGAATGGATTGAATTTTAAAATAATAATTCTATTTGTTGAAAGTAGTTTTTTTTGCTTACAAATTATTTAACAACTTTGCTCTAATGTGCAACATATTTGTTGAAAAAAACAAGAAGAATTTTGAAGAGCCCGATCCAAGTCTAATCTTACCGACTAAAAAATAAAGCAATGATATCAGAGCTTAATTCTAATAGTAGATATTTCATCTATATTTGACTGGAAGTGCATCGGCTTTTAAATCATTACCCATACCTACCACTCGAAATTCATCTAAGATATTTTCACGACCTCCAAAACTAATGTAGTTGGCTCTACTAACTGCTTAGGGTCTATTCTTGATACAGACATACTTTTTATGTGACTTTATTGTAAGTGGCAATTGCATATAATACACTCAATACATCATCAATAACAATCATCCATTACACTTTATGAATATATTAGAAGAATAATAGTTGAGAGTATTACATTGGAGGAGATATCATTTTTAAGGCATTTGAAATAACTTAGCTAAATGAGCTTGATCCAGGACATAGTGATTGAGGGTGTTAATTCTCACTATAAGATTGTGAGTTTGAAACACATGGTATGTCATTTGGGCTCACTTTTCAAAAAAAAAAAAATAATAATAAGGCATATCCTTAAATGTAACATCTTCTATTTATATTTCTTTCCATCACCTCCTCTCTTTTCACAATATAATTTCTTTCGACTTAATTTTTATCCGAAAACATCTCACCAAAGTCGACAACAAAATAATGAAGGATATATCTATGTCAGGTCATCTTCAATAAGGCCCTCTAAGCCGAGTTATCTTTTGATGAAGATGTACTAATGAGCTATATAATAAAAAATTACTTCGAGTATAAACCTATGATTATATCACAAGCTTTTATAAGCTTTGTAGTATAAATTTATGAAATAGTATCACGTATTTAGTATTTAAGAATTTGCAAATGCTCATACAAAAATTATTGTAAAATATAATATGCTTACAAACCGCTCATAATTCATGCATTTTCACTAAATAATAAAGCTTTCTTACAATGAGCAACCAAAATCAAATTTGAAAAACAAATAAATTAATAATTCATAATTTTATAAATTTAGTTTTTGATAAGTTCCTTTCATATAATTAAATAGCATATCTTTTATTAGACTTCGTTGATTCACCAATCATTGAAGATCATTCAATATATGTATTTATGTGTATCTTAATTAAATTTATCAAATGTTACTACGAAACTAATTTAAGATTTGGGGGATACTACACATATTCTATAAAAATTTTACCAACCATATAATTTACCCTTTCACAAAGAACTTTATGACCCAGCTATACATGATCAATTTGAATATGTTGTCCATTGGGATTAATATCTCCTAATATGAGTGGCATGCTAGAATATTTGAATTAAAAAAAACTAATCTTGAGTGAAGATTTTAGCATCTCAAAGAAAATTGTGAGAATTAAATAAAATTTTAAAATATATACATTTATATATTTCAAAATGAACTTAACGTACTTCTATTGCCCTATTTTTTGGCACAAGCTTAGTTTATGCAAATCCTAACAACGTCTAATCTCCTTTGGCTTATGCCTAACCTATTTGACTTAATTTGGATCCTAAACTAATTTGAGTTAACCCAACTTTTCTCACTCTAACACTAATTTAAGTAAACTCACTTGAACCCATCAACAAGTGTCTATGGTTGACTTAAACAAAACAAGATTAACCAAAATGGGCTTGCATGATTCTATTTAGTATAATCGACTCAAATTAACTCCCTTAATCCACCATGACTTGGCTATAAATTGCCATAAAAACCTAAATTAGCATACAACTAAGTTGACTAAATTTACTTGACATTATTGACTCAATCTCATATGTAAACAATGTCTACACATAATTCTTATTCTCAATTATAATTCGTTTCAACCTCAAATTTTTAGTTCATCCTAAACCCTTAACTTTTCTTTTCACTTATATTATCCTAATATTTCATATCACATAAAAATCAAGACCATTTTAACAAAAAAACGCACTTTCATATAGATAAGGTTTCATATACTTATGTGTCACATAAATTGAAGTTTAGAGGTTAGACATGTAAATAAATAGAAATTCAGAGGTATATAAGTAAATCTCCCTTTGAAAAAATAATGATGATGGATCAACTGGCCAACTATTAAATTAATGTATCAATGCAGTAGTTTTGTCTATCATAGTAATTAATATCTACAACAAAAACATAGATCAGCAGGGAACCAATATCATAATCACAGCTAATTCAGTTCTTATATCAACAATTCGCCCCCCAAAAACATCGCGGTACACGTTTCAGTTGCACAAGCGATCCATATCCAGCCGGCGTTATGCTCTGCATCCTGCCCCTGGCTAGAATATTTAAATCTTTCTATATAGGATAATATTGAATATGTACAAACTAAAACTAAAAAAACACTATTTATTATAGCTCGAAAGATGCGGAGATCATGGAGGATTTAATGTTGTATTTTTTTGTGATGTAATGTAAACTAAAAATAAATTAGATGCAGCAGGCAAATTATTATGTGACACCAGCAAACTTCTATTTTCATTTACTCATTTGTTCTTAATGATAACTCAATTATAAATCTCATGACTTATTATATATTATTTTATTGTTTTTTTTTTGTATCTAATGTATTTTATATTATTTTGTTTTATTAAAGATGTTATTAAGATGAAAATATCCAATAAATAACATGTTAATTAGAATTAAATCTTTTTTTGTTAATATTTAAATTTTCCCCAAATAATATATATATATATATA
>NW_018164467.1:97278-101904 GCF_001263595.1 Phalaenopsis equestris
ATATATATATATATAATCCTCAAATAATATATGTATGTGTGTGCACGCGATCCATGATATATAAGGATGATTTTGATTAAAAATTAAAAAAAAATTATATTTAGAAATTATAATTATTAAATTAACTACACAAATATTTAAATTAATAAATCTTGATTATGACTTCAACTTGCAAAGAACGAGTTTCAGGAAAAAAAAAGACCTGTATGTGTGTGTGGGGGGCCTTTGGGGGTGTAATTGTGTGATATGTATGCTAATTTAGGAAATAAAATTACAAAATTAAATTTGATTCCTTGCAAAATAATTACAATAAAAAGAAATATTTACCGAATTGCTACATATTTTTATATCTAACATCAAAACTTCAGTATGTGTCTGTCTATATATATATATATATATATATATATATAATACATGACCGTATGCATGAAAAATCTATCATGAAAAATCTATATTTCATTGTTTTTAAAGTTAAAATAGTGATTCTTTTTATTTGATATGAAAGATTTGGGTGATAGAAAGGTAAAGAATAAAATTTATAAGTTAAGTAAATAAATACATAAAATAGAGTGGTGCGTACATAAATGACCCTTAAAAAACGAAAAAAAAAAAAAAAAAAATATTTAAAAAAAAAAAAAAAAATAACAGACAGGTTCAAGAAATCATATCAAATTATATATGTAACCTCATAAGAGCCGTCCTAATGATACAAGGATTAAGAGGTATAGTTAACCCAGCAGCGAAGAATAAAGCCAACTTGTACCAAGCGGCAATGCCAAGACCAACGAAGTTAGCAGTCAAGATCCAAAAATCAACATTAACTTTCAAAAGTGGCTACAACTTTGGAAATATTACGTGCATTGTCCAAATCGTCGGTTAACATTTTCATGTCTCATTAATAATCAAACGCTACAAGTTCGCCGCAGGAGCATCGCACCCCCACCACCCCCCGCCTCCAATTCAACACAGCAGCTTTCGTAGCTCCTACTCGTCCTCAGCTTCCCAACATTCCCCTCACCGCAGCCAAACACACCCGCGCAAATCTCCCGGCTCCACGGCCCCCAAATATCCGAACACCGACAAATCGGACACGTTCCCCTCCACATCAACCACGTTTCAATGCAGCTCGAATGAAACCCATGACCGCACCCTGGAATCACTTTCACCTTCTCCTTATCCGCATACTCCACCAAACACACCGCGCATCCCTCTCCACCGCCACTGCATCGCACCACAGGTAGCGCTGCCACCGCATCAGCATCCAGACATTGAGGCGGCAGGCTACCCTTGATCCTGATCTTGCGCTCGTGCGGAGCGGCATGGCGGTGATTTGTTCGTGGTGGTGGTTGGAGAAGCAATATTGGGCGAAGACGACGAGGGAACATATGAGGAAGAGGGCGACGACGGAGACGAGTACGGTGACGCCGATGCGGGAATGGTAGTCGAGTGAGGTGGTGGTGGTGGTGGAGGAGGAGATTGGGATCGGGACAACGTTGCTGAAATCGGCGCTCATGTGTGCGTTTGTGGAGATCTGTTGTAGTGGTCATAAAATATTTTCATGTTTTAGTTGACGATGATTATAAGAAAAAGATGATTCAGTGGTTATATTTCCAAGAGGTGTTTTTTTTAAGAGATGGATGATAAAGATATGTTAAAAAATTATAGGAATTCTATCCATCAAGAATTCCATATTGGTAGATTTATTATAATTAAGTGTTGATGAAGTTTGAGTTTGTTTTTAAGTTTCTCTTTATGCTTTGGTCATAGAAATCTTCTGATTGTGTTCCCTTACGTTGCATTCTGTAAGTGCTTCATCTTGATAATGCTTAATTTGAGTTCTTAAAATTTTCAATATTTACAGACCACAGGGCAACTTCATTTTTAAAGACCCGGCTTGATAGCATTTGATGAATCTTTTGGTAATAAATGGCATTGGGAACATATTTTAGAATCACCCCACTATTTAGAAATTAGGAAGATGGCTTCTACGAGTTTTAAGAGGTGGAGCCCACTGTATATATTGTCCTTTGGGGGGAGGTGGGGGCGGGGAAGAGAGAAATTTAAGAATTTATAAGACAGGACTGTTAAATTTGTAGTCCATCTTAAAAATTTTCCGGAGTGATTACTTGTTATGGTTGGACAGATGCCACTAGTATAGAGTCAACTTAGCTAGCTAGACTTCCACCACTTGCGTAAATTCCATGACTACCATACACTAGCGATCAATTTAGCACCTTCAAAATTTCAACTGGAACTCCCTCATTTATTTATTTATTTATATAAAATGTTGAGGGTAGAGTTTAAATAATTGTAATAAAACATGAAAAGTTGCAGCCAATTAATAAGCAGCTCCCATGACTCGCACGTGCCCAAATTTCTTAATGAGATAGATGATCCTTGTACTCAACATACATGAAAATGTTTCCTCTCCCTCTTAGGTCAAATCAATCACTCACTACAGGAGAAGCTATTATTAGCATCTAAAATTTGTATAGGAATATTTCAACGCAAATATTAGCGTCAAAATTTGCATTAGATTTGAGGAAGCGGTGAATAATATATTTCAATAATTACGTCAAATTTTACATCTGAAAATTCGATATAAAAGCACTATGAAAATGACGAAATTTTGATTAAAATAGTGATGAGTTTTGCATCAAATTTGTATCAGTTTAATCGAAAAACATTTAGGAATGTAATTCTAATTGCGACTTTATATCTTTGTTATTTAAACTTTTGATTAGTTATGTAAAGATGGTATGCATGTAGAAGATGAAGTTTTGGTGTTTGGTATGTGGTATCTATGTAATGTGGTATGTATGTAAAAGTTGAAATTCAGGATCTGAGGTATGTATGCAAAAGTTGAAGTTTAGGTTTAGGTATTTATATACATAAGAATTGAGTGGTATGTATGAATATCTTCATAAAAATGAAGATTAGGTTTTTTGATGTGTAAGGGTTAGTTATATATATAAGTATTGAGTGGTATGTATGAAATCTTCATAAAAATTGAAGTATAAGGGTTAGTTATGTTAATACATAAGAATTGAGTTGTATGTATTTACATATTAGTAGAATTCAAGTTGGTTTGTTGAGGTGAAGTAATATAAACATCGGGTCTTGTTTGAATTGATGGTGATATAGGAGGGGGTGTTATTATAAGAATTCATGTTGGTTGGTTAAAGTGAAGGAATGTCACGATCGAGTCTATTGTTCAAAATGATGGTGATATAGATGGGGATGTTATTAGTAGAATTGAAGTTGATTGGTTGAATTGGAGAAAGGCATTGATTGGTCAATTGTTCGAACTGAGGGTGATATAGCTAGGGATGTTACCGGTTGAATTAATCTTGGTTTGTTGAAGTAAAAGAGTATATCATGTCTTGTTCAAAGTGATGGTGATATAGATGGGTTTGTTATTAGAAGAATTCAAGTTTGTTGTTTGTAGTTGGTTGGTTGACCAATTACTGTCGACTTCATACTTTAAGTATTTACTTGTTTTTAGTTTCGTAGTAGATGCACTGACCCGTAAAACTACATCTATGATGCAGATAAATATATGCAACTTTAGAGCTTGGATATATAATAGATTATATATAGGATGAAATGGAGTCACATATGACTTGTTAAATTGAATTTAGGAATTCGTGCAGGTGGCATCACAACTGCCCATCTATTGTTTTGAGAGTAAGTTCTGGTGTCCTTGCACAAAGTACAAAAATCAAACACTTCTGTCACTTGAAAAACTTAAGTTGGATCTTTACTACAAGGGATTCAAACCTAAATATTTGTACTAGCTGTGCATGGTGAGGAAAAATTTGAAGTTCGGATCGATTAAGGAGGTGCCTCGACAAGTTATGCCCCTTGTAGAGGAATTTGATCCTAGAACATACGAAGAAATGGTTCATGATGCTCAGAAAGCTCAATTTATTAGGAGCGTTCAACATGAACCAGAAACACTGTATACATAATCGCAAAAGTTCTATGACTTACTGGACGCTTCACAACAATCTTTATGGGATGGTTGCATTGCATAAAGTTATCAGTGGAGCTGAGAATGTTGATCATCAAATTTACTTTTAACATGCTCAGAGAAGCCTTCAATCAGGTAGCAATTTGAAAGAGACTAACCCTACAAGGAATTTAGAGTCGGATGACATGTCTATAAGGGAAAACTTGGTTTCAAAATTAGGGTTACAATGTAAGAAGAATGATTGCTATGTTAATGGGTTAATCATATATTACAAGACAGATGCAATTGAGACAAATTGTCGATTTTGTGGTTGTTGACCTCATTTTTTGTTAAGGTCTAGAAAACTTCTTTAGTAGCCTAGGTCTAGCCATAGGACTTTCCTATTGACTAGTCTTATAAAATTAGAAGAGGTACCCCACCAATAGACTCAACTTGAAATTCCACATATTGATCTTAACCTCTAGCATTTAGTAGGTAAGATCATTATAAGAGAATTCAAGAAAAGTCCCTATAAGGATTACTTGGCTTTAGGGTCGACCCTGGGTGTTGATTTGGAACTAGGGTACACCATATCTTTACAATGCATTAATCCATGGTTCATTTAGAATGAATATCTATCCAATTCTATGTGAAATGCCTAACTTGGTCTTTTG
>NW_018164467.1:107079-111558 GCF_001263595.1 Phalaenopsis equestris
CACTTCTTAGTCCGATATCTTTGAAATATCCTTACCATTTGAACTCCTTGAAGATAATTTTTCCTTGATTTCTATCGAGAGTATTCTTAGGTAACTTTAATTATCTAAGATATAATTAACTATAGGGGCTTGCCCTTATAGGAAGCTTTTCCCAAACCCAGCATAATATAAACCCTATTTAATTCCTTATATTAAATAGGGGCATTTGTTGGCCAATATATTGGTTTTCGCAGACCAAACGGATGTCATAACTTTCTTTAGTTTATTTGATCGAGCCTCACCCTCAATTCTTGTGTTCATCCTTTGGGATAGATACAGGATTTGAGATAAAGTGCTCTTTCATCTAAACTATGAAAATTATGGGGTCAGTTTGACTTCATCTTTTTCAAAACTAAATTTTTTTAAACGTCCTTCCGAAGCGGGCGACGGGATTTCAATTCCGATGACCGACAGCTTCTTACAGGCAAACCCCATACCAAAAATAGCGCCGACAGTGGTGTGAATAGATTCAAACAAAAGGGGTAAAATAATAAAAAAAAAATACTTTATATGAGCGTCTCTTTAATTTATTTGCTCATGCCCCAACTTCAAAAATTGTTCACTTCCATGGGTACAACCCCACATAATATTGAATTTGTTGATGCTAACTCAAAGATTCATCCATCACATGGCGATGCCTTGAGACATTTTCACTGTACTTAGCAGGATTTTATAGAAGAAGTATGCAATGTTAGACTTTGGTTATGTGCGGATGGTTTCACGTCGTATAGTTACGCTGCAACCTCATACTCATACTAACCAGTGATCATTATGCCAACAATTTTGCTCCTTGATATGGAAGACCACGTCATTCTTATTCTGATGTTAATCATACTGGGTCCGCTTAGTCCAAAAGGTAAAATAGACGTCTACTTACAAACATTGCTACCAAGCAAAATTTTCAACTAAGAGTGGTTCTTATGTGGACAATTAATGATTTTCTAGCCTTTGGAATGCTAGATTGTTGGAGCATAACTGGGAAATTGGTTTGGCCATACTGCATGATATATCAAAGGCATTTACTCTAAAAACATTGCAGGAAAAACAACAAGATCAACTGCAAGTGAAGATTTCTAAACCGTGATCACTCATTTAGAAGGAACAGATATACATTCTTCAAAAGCAGTGTTGAGAGATCAAGTGCACCCACGAGGATTACTGAAGTTGAAATATTGGAGATGATTAGTGAAATGTCGAAGATCACCATGAGACCAGAGTTAGCTTCAATTTGTCTTCCTGATTTTGTTGTCACGCATAACTAGATGAAGCGTAATATATTTTGTGATCTTTCGTACTGGAAGAATAATCTTATTAGACATAATCTTGATGTTATGCTTGTTGAAAAGAATTTTTTTTAGAACGACATCAACACTGTGATGGATATCAATAGTAGGACTAAAGATAATTTCAAAGCTATAATGGACCTAAAAGAGTGTTGCAAATGGAGGACCTTAGAGCTTCAAAAGACAAATGAAGCTAAATTAATAAAGCCTAAAGTTTCATATCGTCTTACTCCAGATCAACAGAAGACAATTTTTGAGTGGGTGAATTCGCTGAAGTTTCATGAGGGTTGTGTTTTAAATTTTAGCCATTATTTGGAATTGAGAGCGAGTAAGGTGTTTGACATGAATAGTCACAACTGCCATATATTTATGCAATGCTTATTAATCAGTGTATTTCATGTGTTACCAAAGCTAGTGCTCTATCCCTCGATAGAAGTCAGTATATTCTTTAGAGAGTTGTGTGCGGGGGCACTGACTGTTGACTCGTTGAGACATTTTGATGTGAGGGTTCCCCTATTATGATGTAAGTTTGAACGGATATTTTCTTCTAATTTCTTAGACACTATGGAGCATCTGCCTACACATCTATGTTACGAGGCTATATTGGAGGTACAATGCAATATAGATGGATGTATCCCTTAGATAGGTATGCCTTCCTAAAGCATACATTGCAAGTTGCATTTTAATTCACACTAAATGACCACCATATTTAATGTAAATGTTATGTGGTACATTTTTTTTAAATAAAATCAAAAAAACTATTTGAAATAAAGTACATCATGAGGAATCGATCTGCAAAGCATATCTATTGCAGAAGACGATAACTTTCTGCTCATATTATTTTGAGCAAATCCATTAAAGAGTATATACTATAGGTGACATGCTTCCACAACTAGAATTATCCTTATATTAGATATCAAATGAGCCATTAAGGAGGCATGAGACACGATATCTAATCGATACAAAAATTCAGGTAGTGTATTGTACGTCCTGATGAATTGTCACAAAGTCCAGTCATTTAAATAGTAAGAGTATTCACAGTTCCCAAACTCAATACATATTGTCATTTTATTATTGAGAATGTTAGTTACATACTGACTGATTCAAAAAAAAATTGTAAACAGATTATTTTTCGACAACTTGGACATAGAAGATGAGTCTCTGATAAGTAGGATGGTCGAAGTAGAAATTCCAAGATGGTTCAAAGTGTACGTACATATAATGAACCATTCTAATCACATGTGTGTAATATGATCGTCGCATTTATAGTTACATTGATGGTACCTCTCTATTTGTTATAGGTTCACGATACAACTAACAAAATCACGGATCGAAGATTGGTAAATCTTGCCTATGTACCTAATCGTAGTGCTACTACATGGTAGATATTTGATGTAAATGGTTATACATGTCATACAGGCCCCTGTTATGAAGGGAAGACGACATATAATTGTGGTGTCGTTATTAAAGGAAACACACACACAGATAGCGACATTTACTATTACGATGTACTTGATGAAGTCATTCAATTGAATATCCAGGTAATGCCAACTACATTGTATACTTGTTCAACCGTCAATGGTTTGATCTTGTTTCTAATTGAGGAACTCGAACACTCATTCCTTATGATATCGCTGTTGTCAAATTAAACAGACGATATGTAAAATTTGATCCTTTGTTATGGAACGGCAAATACGTAGATTTATAGCCTTCAATACCCTAAGAGAGTATGAGATAAAGTTGATTGGGTCGTGCTTGTGAAGAATAAACCAAATAAAACTATTGAGCTGCATAGTTCTATAAAACTAATTGACCAAGAGGAATGTATGTCTATATTTTGTATTCAGGGTGGCACAAATGTTGAAATATTTGAGCTAGATAATACCACAAGGATTTTTTAAGAGGTTCCTCATGGTTTGGATGAGAATGATGAAGAGAGTGAAGAAGAAATTTTAAGTTCGGCAAGTTCTTCTGATGAAACTTAATAATGTAGGTACATAAATTTTAAATTAGTTGTTACTACTGCTACTTTTTGTCTTTTACTTTTGTTGTATTGAAACATAATGCTTACTCTCTTTTTTTTCTGTTTTTAGACATGTATGTTGCTTGTGTCTTACATTTACTGCACCGTTTCTTTCTGCTTACGATTATTTTCCCACCAGTACTACATTTTTAATGTAATTCCTTTGTTTGTAGATGGTCACAAATGGTACAAATGGTCAGCCACCTAATAGACCCTGTGTTCTGGGGACCCTTGAGACCATTTACTATAGCTGGAAGAGAAAGTCGTCTACTCTTGTTGATGTTTCCACTACTAATGCACCTCCTCCTCACTTGTTTTTGCTACATCTCTATGGCATCTCCTTCCCCATCGGTTGCTGCTACACCTCTTGCGGCACCTCCTGCTGCCCCTATTACTGCCACCCCCTTATATGGGACCTACTCCGGCACCCGATGTTGCCATGTCTCCTGTGACGTCTGCTGCTTCCACACGGACCACACCTACTCCCCCACCTGCTGCTGGCACGGCTCTTGAGGATATACAATGTCGTTTTATAACATGATCAAATAAATTAAAGTTAATTTATATCTCATATTTATTATTCAGAATAATTGACTTGTAATTTTAATCATGTTCCATGCCATCTATTATTTTTTGTCTTATTTGGCAAGATGAAGTTGATAGATACCTACATATGCTCCAACTTTAGAGTTCAAAAGCTCTACTGAATTCATGAAGTGCCAATGTGCCACAAAAGAGTTCTATCAAGGCAAAATTTTGAATTATGGCATGATTTACCTCTTCCATCTAAGCTTCAATTTGACTAATTAATATAGCCTGAGAAAATTAGTAATTAAAAATAAATGAATAACATTTGACCAAAAAAAAGGACCGTCTCTAGTTTAAGAAAAATTTTTCCAAGTAGAGCCAGTACGCAGCTATATGTGCAGACTCCAGTAATATGTCGTCACGTGTGCTACACCGGGCCCACCTCATAAACTTCGCTCGATGAACCACTCTAATAACCTCCGTGGTTTCTCTTCAATAACCCCACGAGAACAATTTCAATAATTGTTTGAATAACGCCACAATAATTCCCCAATAACACTGCACGGTGATCGCTCCAATAATTTTCACTTTCTCTTTGAATCAGTT
>NW_018164467.1:111658-113565 GCF_001263595.1 Phalaenopsis equestris
ACCCCACACCAAAAATAGTGCCGACAAACTTATAAACTATTTATCGTGCCAAAATTGAGGTCCGAGGAGCCATCTGACTAATTCCAACCGCTTAATTAAATTGCATTAGTTCTGCTAAAGTAATGCAATATCAGTTGGACCCGTTATATTGGCAGTTAAGCCTTACATTTCCTGTTAGTTTACCTAACTAATTTATAGTAAATTATTTCCCATCCGGAACCACTGACTCCATATAATACCTTCTAGATAAAAGCTGAGATACGCCTTCAGAAAAATAGTCCCATTATTGCCAGAAAGCCACATCCAAATGCAATGGATTTATTTTCTTATCTAATTTCTATAAATTTTAAACATTTGAAAATCAAATTTTCGGTAAACTTTTTTGTGTGGTCACTTCGTTTTCTTTAATTTTAAATTATGTGAGTCAACTCTCTCTCTCAATTTAAAAAAAAATTAAATTAACGGAAGATTTACATACATACCACTCAATTTCTATGCTTTTACATATCTAAAACCTGAAAGACTTTAGAGTTAAAAATATAAAAAAAGTTAACTAAGCTTTAGATATATAGATGTATAAGGATCCGGTGCTTTTTTTAATTATACGAAATCCATGTCTCACCTGGCAAGCTAAAACTAAAAAAAGCTAGAAGGTCAAGGAGTCATATGCCACAGCGCTGCTTCGCCTTCTCAGAAGTGTCCCGCCAAATCCACCGTTCCCATTTTCTCCACGCAAAATCATAAAAAAACTTACTTTCTATATAAATCCCCACCAAATACATAATCTCCCATCAAATTAACATTATAACTCAAATCAGTTAATGCCTTCGCCATGGATCCCTCTACTGATATCTCCCCAACGCCATCCTCACACTCCAACATCCTTCTCCCTCTAAAAGTCGTCGGCATCTTAGCCGGCGTTCCCGTGTTGCTAATGGGCTTCCATTTTCTGCTTAAAAAGCTTCGCCGTGGGGGACCCGACACTTCGCCGGCGCCGGGGAAGTTCGCCGGAGATGATGTGAAGAAGGTTCTAAGCTCCATTCCTGTTCTGCGCTACACAAAGAACGAGCTTTCTCTGATGCAAATTAATTATTCCGAGTGCTCTGTTTGCCTCTTGGGGATTGAAGAAGGAGAAAAAGTTCGAATTTTGCCGGGCTGCGGCCATGGGTTTCACGCTCGGTGTATCGGAGCTTGGCTTCGGAAACGACTGAGCTGTCCTGTTTGTCGTTCGGCTGTCACGGCGCCGCCGGTGTGTGTGGAGATGCCTTTAGGCTTGGAGGAAGGGGGCGGCGGCGATGCTGCGGCTACCGGAAAGCGTGAGGATGGTTGTAGCCTTCCGGTGTGATGATATCAATAGAATGCTGTTGATGCATGATATTTTTGTAAATGAATACATTTTTCTCGAAATTGTAAGATTTTAAGGTTGATCAAAGATGATATTTTTAAATATCTTATGGTAGAGCTCTGCATCAGTGAAAATGGTGACGGATTCTTGACTTCTAACATAATCTGATGACATGTGAAATTGTTGAGTGTTTGAAAGTTCATTCAGTACCTAATCCTGCTGTGTCATCAGGGGCGTGCATTGTTTAATTAAAACGAAAAACGTAAATTGAATCGAGAACATTAGATGAGTTGAATGGATTAATTTTAAAAAATTAATTTATTTTTTTTTAATTTTGGATTTTGATTTAATTTAATTTGACTAATTTGTGAACTGGTTTATCTGAATTAAATGTTTGCACACTCCTGCCTTTCAGTTTTCTTCCATTCTTATGTTGTCCCAAATAAATTTTTTAGCTTACTAATTATTTAACAACTTTGCTCTTGTTATTTTGACCCCCAATTAATGAACTAAGGTAAAAGGGCAATTTTGTAATGTGACACCGCCACCTACCACATCTCAC
>NW_018164467.1:116202-119344 GCF_001263595.1 Phalaenopsis equestris
AAGGGAAGAAATCTTAAGGGTGTAAGGCTTAGGAGAGTAAGGGAAGAAATCTTAAGGGTGTGAGGCTTAGGAGAAGAAAGGGAGAAGATATCTTAAGCTACCACGAAGGAGGAGAGAATAGCTAGAGAGCTAGAGAGGAGGAGAGCATCTTGAGGCCTTGTATCAAGGTGTCGCTTGAGAGGGAGGCCATAGAAGGAAGATGAGGGCTCATCTCTATGTATAAGCTATGTATTCTCCATTTCTTTTGCCTTAGTGAACTATTTGATTGATTCCCTTCCGTGGACGTAGATCTAGTTGGATCGAACCACGTAAACAATCTGTGTTTGCTTGTGTTCTTTTTCGTCTCATTTCTATGCCAGAAAGTACATATCTCACAACAGCTCTAATATGCAACATATTGGTTGAAAAAAACAAGAACTACGACAAGCCCGATCCAAGTCTAGTCTTATTGACTAAAGAAAAAAGCAATGATATTAGAGCTTAATTCTAATAGAAGATGGTTCATCTACATTTGACTGGAAGAGAATGCTGCTTATAAATCATTACCCATGCCCTACCACTCGAAATTCATCTTAAGGTATTACTCTCAATCAAAGGCATCTTGATACAAACACTCACTTTTTATGTGATTTTATTCTAAGTGGCAATTGCATATAATACACTCAGAACATCAGCAATAACAATCATCCATTGCAGCTTAAGAATACATTAGAAGAATAATGGTTGAGAGTATCACATTGGAGGAGTTATTTTTATGGTATTTGAGATTACTTAGTCAAATGCGCTTTATCCGTGGCATAGTGATTGAGGGTGTTAATTCTCACTAAGAGATTGTGAGTTTGAAACACACGGTATGTCATTTGGGTCCACTTTTCAAAAAAAAAAAATAATAATAATAATAAGTCATATCCTTAAATATAACATTTTCTATCTATATTTCTTTCCATCACCCCTTCTCTCTTAACAATATAACTTTCTTCGACTTAATTTTATTCTAAAACTTCTTCTCACTAAAGTCGACAACAAAATATTGAAGGATATCTACGTCTGGTCATCTTTCAATATGGCCCTCTAAGCCAAGTTATCCTTTAATGCAGATGTTGGTAGTGAGCTATATAATAGAAAGTTACTTCGACTATAAAATTATGGTTATATCACAAGCTTTTATATGTTTTGTAGTATAAATTTATGAAATAGTATCACGAATTTAGTATTTATGAATTTGCAAATGAGCATAAAAAGATTATTGTAAAATATAATATGCTTACCAACCGCTCATAATTCATGCATTTTCACTATATAAGAAAACTTTCTAACAAGGAGCAAACAAAATCAAATTTGAAAAACAAATAAATAAATAATTTATAATTTTATAAATTTAATTTTGATCATTTTTTTCATATAATTGAATAACATATCTTTTATCTGACCTCAATGATTCACTAATTATTTAAGATTATTCAATATATATACTTCTGTGTTTCTAAATTAAATTTATTTGGGGGTTACTACACATATTCTATAACAACTTTACCAACCATATAAGTTGTCCTTTCACAAAGCTAACTTTATGGCCCAAGAAAATATTGCGTTCAGGGTCTGGACACAAGCTGCATTCGGACAACAGACATGATACACCAGAGATCTTTTTTTTTCTTCTCCGCTTCCTCGATGATTCGCATTCATTGTAGGGACACAATTTTTTTTCCAACAATACATGATCAATTTGAATGTACTACCCATTGGGAGTAATATCTCCTAATACGAGTGGCATGTTAGAATATTTAAGTTAAGAAAATATATATTTTGAGCGAAGATTTTAGCATCTCAAAGAAAATAATGAGAAATAAATAAAAAATTAAAATATATAAGATTATATATTTGAAAATAAACACAGTGTACTTCTATTGCCCTATTTTTTGGCACAAACTTAGTTAAGGTAATTCTTGACCATGACTAATGTACTTTGGCTTATGCCTAATCTATTTGACCTAATTTGGACCCTAAGCTAATTTGAGTTAACCCAACTTTTATCTCACTCTAACACAAATTCAGTGAACTCACTTGAATCCATCAGCAAGTGTCTACCGTTGACTTAAATAAAATTAGATTAATAAAAATGGGCTCGCATGATTCTATTTAGTACAGTCGACTCAAACTAACCCTCTTAATCGACCATGACTTTGACTTGGCTATGAATTGCCATAAAAACCTAAATTTGGGTACAACTTAGTTGCTAAATTTACTTGACATTAGTGACTCAACCTCATATGTAAACAATGTCTACATAAAATTCTTACTGTTAATGATCATGGATCAACTGGCAAGCTATTAAATTAATGTATAAATGCAGTAGTTTTATCTATCCTAGTAATGAATTTCTACACTAAAAGCATAGCTCAGCAAGAAGACAAGAACCAATGTCACAGTCACAGCTAATTGAGTTCTTATATCAAAATTTTGCCCCCCAAAAACATCGCAGTACACGTTTCAGTTGTACGAGCGATCAATATCCAGCCGGTGTTATGCTCTGCATCCTTGTTATACCTCATTAATGTTCATCCACCACTTCATCCGCTAAAACATTTAAATCTTTCTATATAAAGATAATATTGAATATGTACAAACTAAAAACTAAAAAGCACTATTTATTATAGCTCGAAAGATGCGAAGATCATGGAGGATTTAATCTTGTATTTTTTTATGATGTAATGTAAACTAAAAATAAATTAAATGCTGCAAGCAAATTATTGGGTAACACCAGAAAACTTATATTTTCATTTACTCATTTGTTCTTAATGATAACTCAATTATGATTCTGATCACTTATTATATATTATTTTAGTGTTTTTTTTTTTTTTTTTTCTGAATCTAATGTATTTTATATTATTATATTTTATTAAAGATATGATTAAGATGAAAATATCAAATAAATGACTTGTGGGAGCACGCGCGAAATCCATGATAAATATGGATGATTTTGATTAAAACTTTATAAATTTATTAATGTATAATAATTAATTTAAAAATTATAATTATTAAAATTATAATTATTAAAATTAACTACACAATTAACTGCGCTCAAATAAATCTTGATTATGACATCAACTTGCAAAGAATGAGTTAAAAAAAAAAACATATA
>NW_018164467.1:119561-121116 GCF_001263595.1 Phalaenopsis equestris
TATATATATATATATATATATATATGTCACTTTACCGTTGCATTAAAAAACATATATTTCATTTTTTTTTATGTAAAAATAGTGATTCTTTTTATTTGATATGAAAGATTTGGGTGATAGAAAAGTAAAGAGAGCAAAATTTAGGTGTGAAGTATATAAATACATAAAAATAGAGTAGTACGTACATAAATGACCCTTAAAAAAGGAAAAAAAAAGAAAGATAAAAAATAAAAATAAAATAAAATACCATACAGGTTCAAGAAATCATATCAAATTATATATATATACAACATCATAAAAGCTGTCGTAATGATACAAGGATTAATAGGTATAGTTAACCCAGCAGCGAACAATGAAGCCAACTTGTACTACCAAGCGGCAACCCCAAGACCAACGAGGTTAGCAGTCAAGATCCAAAAATCAAAAAATAAACATTCAAAGTGACTGCAACTTAGAAAATATTACGTTCATTGTCCAAATTGTTGGTTAACATCTTTGTAGTCTCATCAATAATCAAATGCTACAAGTTCGCCGCAGAAGCAACTCAATCCCACCACCACCAACAACCGCCTCCAATTCTACACAACAGCGTTCGCAGCTCCTACTGGTCCTCAGCTTCCCAACATTCCCCTCACCGCAGCCAAACACACCCGCGCAAATCTCCCGGCTCCATGGCCCCCAAATATCCGAACACCGGCAAATCGGACATGCACGTCTCAATGCAGCTCGAATGAAACCCATGACCGCACCCAGAAATCACTTTCACCTTCTCCTTATCCTCATATTCCACCAAACACACCGCGCATCCCTCTCTACCACCAGTGTATCTCACCACAGGTAGCGCTGCCACCGCATCAGCATCCGGACCCCGCGGCGCCCTTGATCTTGATCTGGCGCTCGTGTGGAGCGGCGTGGCGGTGATTTGTTCGTGGTGGTCGTTGGAGAAGCAGTATTGGGCGAAGACGACGAGGGACATATGAGGAAGAGGGCAACGACGGAGACGAGTACGGAGACGCCGATGCGGGAGTGGTAATCGAGTGAGGTGGTGGTGGTGGTGGAGGAGGAGATTGGGATCGGGAAAACGTTGCTGAAATCGGCGCTCATGCGTGCGTTTGTGGAGATATATGTTGTAGTAGTCATAAAATATTTTCTTGTTTTAGTTGACGATGATCGTAAAAAAATGATGATTCTGTGGTTATAGCCCGTCAGAAATTTCAATGAAATATTTTTTTGAGGAGATGGATGATCAAGATATGATAAAAAAATATAGGTGTTGTGAGATATGTACTTCCTGGCATAGAAATGAGACGAAAAAGAACACAAGCAAACACAGATCGTTTACGTGGTTCGATCCAACTGGATCTACGTCCACGGAAGGGAATCAATCAAATAGTTCACTAAGGCAAAAGAAATGGAGAATACATAGCTTATACATAGAGATGAACCCTCATCTTCCTTCTATGACCTCCCTCTCAAGCGACACCTTGATACAAGGCCTCAAGATGCTCTCCTCCTCTCTAACTCTATAGCTATTCTCTCCTCCTTTGTGGTAGCT
>NW_018164467.1:123778-189767 GCF_001263595.1 Phalaenopsis equestris
TTCCTGGTATAGTCATCTATGATGGACATGAAGTATCTCCCTCCTTCATGAGTCTGAGTTCTGGCTGGCCCCCATAGATCGCTGTGAACATAGTCAAGGGGTTTCTTTGATGAGTGAGTTCCGGTAGAGAACTTCACCCTGGTGGCCTTCCCCAAAACACATTGTTCACAGAATTCGAGTTTGCTGATTCGATCTCCACATAACAGACTCTGCTTGGACAGTTCTTGTAAGCCTCTTTCACTTACATGCCCCAGTCTCATGTGCCATAGTCTGGTCCTGTCAGGTTCTAATTGAACTGCATTTGAGAAGTTGCCGATCACGGTTCTTCCAACTAGTGAGTATAGTCCATTCTTTCTGACTCCTTTCATGACTATGAGAGAACCTTTGGATACTCTGATGCAGTCATTCTCTGCCTTGAATGAGTATCCACTTGTCTCCAGCGTACCTAGAGAGATCAGATTTCTTTTGAGTTCCGGGACATACCTGACGTGCTGCAGTATCCTTTCAGCTCCATCGAACATTTTTATTCTGATTGTCCCGCTGCCGACTAGCCTGCAAGCTTTATTATCACCAAGTAGAATAGACCCACCGTTCTCCAGCTGCAGTGACTCGAACCAGTATTTGTGGGGACACATGTGGAAGGAGCACCCTGAGTCAAGGATCCACTCCCTGCTAGATTCAAATTCTGTGATTGCCAGAGCTTCAGCTGAATCATAATCATCTGAGGCTACGCTTGCCTCTCCAGAATCTCTGGGCTTCTCCTGAAAACTTTTCTTTCTATCCGGACAGTTCCTTCTAAAGTGACCTTCATTGTGGCAGTGGTAACACTTGTTAGATCTCTTAGAAGACTGACTTCTGCCCTTCCTTCTGGACTTTGATCTGCTCTGATCACTTTTGAAGTCTTTCTTGCTCGATCTTCCTCTAACGTCAGACTATCTCCACTGATTTCCTCTTTCATGTCGTGCTTCTTCTGGAGTTCTTTAGCTCTAATAAGAGATTGAACCTCCCCCAGGGTAATGGTCTGCGCCCTTCCATAGAGCATCGCATCCTTGAAATGCTCGTAGCTCTTGGGAATAGAGTTTAGCAACAGTAGTGCCTTGTCCTCATCGTCCATCTTGACGTCGATGTTCTCGAGATCGTCGATGATCTTGTTGAACTCGTCAATCTGCTCTGAGACGAATTTGTCTTCATGCATTTTGAAGGAGTATAGGCGCTGCTTCAGAAAGAGCCTATTAGCCAGAGACTTTGTCAGGTAGAGTACCTCGAGTTTGGCCCAATAGGCCGAAGTCGTTCTTCCCGTTGAATTTCTCAATGTCGAATTTGACGGAACTCATTGTCGTGGCTAGGATTTCTTCCAATGAATTCTACATGCTGCCCTTCCAAGAACTAGGCTTCTCCCTGTGAACTCCACTGCCTTCGCCAACCGATTGGAGAGCTCCGATCCCTTCTGGAAGAGATCACACTTGTTCACTGGAGAAAACTTCTTATTTTGTGCTCCCGCCTCCTTCCCGCGGGCACTCCTCTGCGTTCAGCGGAACAAATCAGGAATTCCTCCTCTGCCTCTCACACGAGAATAACTGCCTCTCCAGAGCCGTCGCTCCTCGCCAAACTGCTCAGGTCCTCATGCTTCGCGAACTCGCGAACAGGGGACTCCCCGAACCCTTCGCAAATTTTCAGTCCTCGCTCGCGGACTGTTCCTCCTCCATCTCGCCGAATCGCACAACCTGCGGTGCGAATCCAGTCGATCAAAGCTTCCACTGCTCACCGAAGCTACCGCAATTTGGCTGCCTGCAACGCGATCCGCTTGCTCCTCTGTTCGTGAATGTCGAACTCCTCTTCTTCATTGCTGGCCGCGAACACCTTTACGCGGATACCTTTAGCCAAGAAGTATGACTCTTCCCACAGACGGCGCCAATTGTTGTGAGATATGTACTTCCTGGCATAGAAATGAGACCAAAAAGAACACAAGCAAACACATATCGTTTACGTGGTTCGATCCAACTGGATCTACGTCCACGTGAGGGAATCAATCAAATATTTCACTAAGGCAAAAAAAATGGAGAATACATAGCTTATACATAGAGATGAGCCCTCATCTTCCTTCTACGACCTCCCTCTCAAGCGACACCTTGATACAAGACCTCAAGATGCTCTCCTCCTCTCTAGCTCTCTAGCTATTCTCTCCTCCTTTGTGGTAGCTTAAGATCTCTTCTCCCTTGCTCTCCTAGGCCTCACACCCTCTCTATTTATAGAAGCAAAAGAGTGGTAGGTGGGAGGTAGGTGGGTGGTAGGTGGCCGGTAGGTGGCCGGTAGGTGAGCGGTATGTGAGATATGGTAGGGGGCGGGGCCACATTACAAAATTGCCCTTTTACCTTAGTTCATTAATTGGGGGTCAAAATAACAATAGGAAATACGAATTCATTATATTGGGAGTTGTCATCACATTCTATCCATCAAGAATATAAAATTGAATTTCCCAAGATAAGTTTTAATAAAAATTAGTGCTTATTTTTCTAGACGACTTACACTAATATTTGAAGTGTCATTCTTTTTTCATATTGGGAGGATTTACTGTAATTAAGTGTTGCTTTGGTCACAGAAAACTTCTGATTTTGTTCCCTTATGTTGCACATTCTTTAAGTGCTTTTTCTTGATAATGCTTAATTTGAGTTTTTAAATTTTCCAATACTTACACACCATAGGGCAACTTCATTTTTTAAAGATCCGGCTTGATTGCATTTAATGAATATTTTGATATTACCAGTTAAACGGCATTGGAAACATATCTTAGAATCACCCCACTATTAGGAATTATAAAGACGACTCTTACAAGTTCTAAGAGTTGGCTCCGATTCTATATCTTTTTGTTTGTTTTTAATAAAGTAAGGATGTATGTTATGAAAAATAGTTGGTTATTAATTTAGTTTTCTTCTAGGAGACTTCCTCTACTCAAATTCACTTAAATTTCTCAAAAATTCTACAAATTTTTTTCCTCTAGCAATTATCTGTTTGTCGATCGGCGCTGGAAAAACCTATGCAAAACAACCAGCTTTTACTCAAAAGGTGGATAAACTTTCTGCGGATTTACAACTTTTTGTGGGAGAAGTTCGAAGAAAGCTTAGATCTTTCAGGAATAGTAGGATCCTGCCTCTAACAACCACACCAGGTGATCCGGCAAGAAACTCGGAGTCGCAAACTAACCATACGGTAAAGTGATATATATACATATACATATTAAACACCTAAATGTCAAACTTACATGCACATAACAGGCCATTCTCATGTATTTACGGCAGGAAAAAAAACGCAAAAATTTACACACGACACTTACGGAAAATCAAAATACATGCCTTTCAATTCTTGTGTATTTTACTGTTTAACACTTGATGAAATTTCACAAACATATAGAACTTGTAAATTTCACAAACAAACCAGGCAATTCTTGCGCATTTACATGCTTAAAACCTAAACTTTAGTTTACATTCATACCAATTAATTCATATGCATGTGCATACCCCAAAAAAGCATATTACATGATCGGAAATTCTTATTAATATTGTTTCATGACCTTCAATTAATGTAAATTTAACTCATGATAAATATAACAATTTTGAGTACATTTTAAGGTTATTCGAAAAGTATCGTTGACGAAAACGAATCATTAAAATTTCAAAATTCACATTTAAAATTGAATGTTAAATATTTGATACTCACATGGCTCACTTACATTAATGTCCATCTTCATGCACATTAATTATTGAAGTTACACTCATACTCTTCATATCTTCAAATTGAACTACTATTCCTACAATTTTCTCTGTGTCTATGTGAGATAAATTCGATTAGGTCGAGGTATCAAGCGATATTGTAAGCTATCTTAGAGCTGACAAAAAGGACGACATCAAACTTCACTTTGGTGAGATATATCTAAAAACTAGTATTTCCCCTTTAGAACACCCCCCTGGAAAGTTAAAAGTTGTAAAACTCAAATCTAGATGATCATTAATCAACTAAACCATAAGAGGGTCCGTTTAGTACAGCTTATAGGTGCGAGGGCATTTTTGAAAACATAACGGTACCTTTTCGATCGCGTGTTTTGTCTGTTTATCCGAAAATGCGATTTTCATTTTTACACTAAATGCAGGCCGCGGGTCGATCCCTGCGGTCGACCCGCGGGTCACATTTCAGGATAAGTTGTTTATCCTGAAACGCACAAGCTGCCCCAAACACATAAAATTAGAATGATTATAAGTAATTAGGAGGAATTTTGCAACTTTCCCAAAATTCTAAACATGCCAACAAACTCATTTCAAATCACACTTAACAAAAAAAGTCATCAACATTTGTAACTTCAACAAACTCATTCAAATCACTTAAAATATAACATAATAAATAACTTTCAAATCAAGACAAATGATAAATTTATAAATATATCCTTAGTGAATTAAAGTCTCAATAACTCTTCCAGAAAAACTCAAAATAAAATGAAATCATCACCAATATAACAAGTAAACAAAGGGGAGCCAAAGTATTCTAAAATATAATTCAAGTAAATTTTGAACAACATTTAAATAATTAACTCATCAAACACTTGTAATAGAGACTTCAAGTAGATATTACAATGACTGGAGAATCGTAAAAATCATTTGGAATCCAAACCCAAACGTGTCTATAAGAACTCTATGGGTTCTATAGAATGCTTAGACTCGATCAAAATAACTTTTGTTAATAAAAATCTTAAGACAATTGAGCCCACTTAGGTTAAAATATCTAAAATGTTGTAAGTCATAAAAAGCCAATAAAACGTAAAGTGAAACAAAAAAATAAAATTCACTAAAACTTAAATTTAAACCTAATAATAAACAAACCCCGATTTGTAAGGAATTCTTGGATGATGTAACTCATGATTGCTAACAAAGAATCCTCTAGATATTCGTAATCATGCATATCACAAATATTGATGATCCCGGGATGACAGAATCATATGATCTTAGCCTGGCTCGTCATAATAAAAAAATCAAATAAAAGTTGGGCAATCTAAGAATCACAAACCCATAAAATTTGAATGCTATTAAAACATGTAGTAAAGCTCTAATGAACAAAAAAAAAAAAAAAACCAGATGCAATTTAAATAATAATTCACCCCAAATCTATGAAGATTTCTTGGATGACATAACTCTTATAGAAAGTTTGTAACCCTGATATAATCTAAACCCTGCTAGTATTCGGATTCGACAGGGGAAGATCTGTCAGTTGTAATCGTAGACCATTACTAATACCTAAAATTTCTTAATTTAAATAATCAAACACGGTGTAAAGTAGTATTTTTATATCTCAAGATAGTATATTACTTTTGAAGCCGTCTTTGATTATTTAAATAATTAAATCTTTGAATCTGTATAGTTTTATAAAGACATCCTGCATGGTCAAAAAATAAACTTGACAAGGTCATAAATTCTTTCAAGAGTGTGATCATAATCGTATTCAAACAAAATATTGTGTACAAAGAGGAAAACACAACTTCATTACTCAAGCAATACTGAGTGCACCAAATATTGAAAGGGAATCAAAGAAAATACAAATGAAAACAAAAACAAAGATACAAAGTGGTGATTGAGGACCAATTAAGGACAAAAGTAGTAACTGCAGTAGGTCGACTATGTTGATCACTGATAATATCTACGAAGATTCTTCGCATTCCAAGTTTGTGTGAGCGACTTCCCATCAAGGTCTTTCGGCTTCAAAGTTCTCGACTTGATCATAATTTTGACAATATATGACCATTTCTAGAGGGCCTAAAGTTTGTTGAATTGAGAGCCATTTTTTATGTCCTCAAGGCATCTTAAGATCAACTCCCCAATAGAGATAGAGTAATGTCTTAATCTTATATTGAAGTGGCAAGCTACGCTTTGGTTGGTACGAAGCGGCTCTGAGAAGGGCCAATTTATTGGTTTCTGGGAGAAGATCAAAATTATGTTGGAGTTTCTCTTCATTTGCATCGCAATTAAAATCTTAAACCTAGAGGCATGGGATTCCAATATCAACTAGGATAGTTTCTTCCGTGTCAAAGCAAAATTTATACAGTATTTCCCAATTTGGAGCATGTGAAGTCATGTAATAAGCCTAGAGAACACTAGGGAGCCCTTCATTACATTGCCCTCCAATTTTTCTGAGGTGAGCTTTTAACCCCTTGAATATGACCTGCCCATTCATCTAAGCATGGTCTATAGTTGTATGTAGCAATTACATGTTTTGGTCTTTACAAAAATATGTAAAACCTTTCTAATGAGTATAGTTATGTTATATATAATGATTTTTATAGGAATACTAAAGTGTAAAATTATATTATTTCAAACAAACTAATTGGTATTTGTTTCTGTAATATTGACAGGGGTTTTGCCTCCACCCACTTAGTGAAAAAATAAATGACCAAAATCATAAACTTCTATTGCCCAGTGGCCATAGAAAAAAGTTTCATGATATCTATCCCCCACTGGGCAAATGACCAGGGATTTTGAAGGGATGTAAGTTCTGTCAATGGCATGTACATGATACTGAAATGAAACTAACAAATTTCACATTTCTTGGTGAAATTTAGTGCATCTTACTTCATTGTTGGCCAGTAACACTCTTATCTCATTATCTTAAGTGACACGGTGACTGCACCCAGCGGAGGAAAGTAGGGGTGTTTCTCAGGCTCTCAGACTCATTTTATATATTTAAAAGAATTGTTACAAAAGAATGGGAGAGTAATTCCTAAATGACTAGAGAGCCTAAATGGTTTCCTCTTCCTTACATGAAAAAGAACCTTCTATGTACAAATCATTGGGGGATTTAGTAAATTACATGATTACCCTATGAGTTACAATTAATTATGCTCTGAATAGATTATACTTCTGAGATTTACAAGTCATTAAGTTCATGTGAGTTACAAGTCATTAAGCTCCTGGAAGTAACAAGTCATTAAATTTCTAGTTACAAGCCATTATACTTCCGGAAAATTGTCGGAATATTTTGATAGTTTTTATTTTCTAAGTTTCTACCAAGTTTCTATTTATCATATGACGTGTAAACACCAATTTAGTTTGTAAAATTATGCAGGTCACTTCTATAATTAGATATTATATTACTAATCAACACAATTATTATCTTTTTTGTTCCCTTGAATTTCAGCCAGGCCTGATGAACCTTTCGCCATCAGCAACTTGCCGGGATTTTTCATATAATCCTCGAAACCTCATTGAATGTTTTCTATTCGTTTACGGGGACCGTACTGGACTACGAAGTTGCTTCGTGATTTCATTGTCCATATTTAAACCTACAGGCTTAGACATATAATATGCTCGAATATTCACAGTAATTATAAACTAAATATATATATATATATATAATTAGAATCTTAATTTTAAATGAAGACGTATCTCACGTTTGAATAGAAGAAGTAAAAAAGTAATTTTAATGTGAACAAATTTCAAGAAAAAAAACAATATAAATATAGGACCGAACTTAGTTGAGATTATTTCACGAATGTTACGCTTTTAAAATATGGTAGATATAAATTTTATATCATTGATATGCCATCAACTGGCGCAAATTTCAGGATAAATACTTTAATAAAAAAAATATTCCAATTTTGGCTAAAAGTCATCTAGAACTTCGATGTCAGCAAACTACTCGCTCGAGGAGACAAACTCAATGATACCAATATTCACAAATCAAGCCATTAAATTATTTTTAGAAGCTTTCGATGCATGATTTGAATGTCAAACAGATTTCAAATCTAACAATTTTTTAGTCAAATCGAGCATCTTGACAAGACAAATCTAACATGCATAAGATTATTCAATTCTGACCCAATTAAGACACTTAAATGTCTAATAGTGTCTGATCGAGCGAACCACCTCAGGTCGTTTGATAAGAGTAGTCGGGTCTTCTTCTTTACAATATAAACTCTATAAATAGAGTCGCACCCCCTCTTGAGAATAGGAGATAGATTTAGAGCTAAAGAAGACTGAAGCTTAGAGGAGGAGTTGAAGTCCAGCATTGCTTCTGCATTGCAGATCCGGTGAATACCTCTCACTATGTCAGCCACCGTCGCCGCCTCCGGGCAACTCTAGCCATTGCCTCTAACCAACTGTGGCTAGCGATGTCGGCTAACTCTAGTCGTCGCCGCATTGGGTTGCTGTCGTCCGGCAACCATTGCCTCCAACCAACTCTGGTCGCTGCCACCCTCCGACCACCATCGACCACCATCGTCCACTACTTTTTTTTGTGATAAAGTCCATTATGCATTCACAATGTGCACAGTGGAATCACAACGTGCATTACATAGTACCGTGACATTTTGCAAAACAACATACCACGAATACGGTGCAACGACACACCCTAATGAAGAATAATAATGCACCCATTATACGGTACAACAATGCCTCTTAATGATAGTGTAATAACGTACTTTAGATATGGTGTGATGATGCCTCCCAACGACAATGTAACAATGACATCAATATACAATGTAATGACACATCTCGAAGATAATGTAACAACACACTTACAAACGATGCAACAATATAATCGATGACGGTGTAACAATAAACCCAACATACAATAGGACGATGTCTTCCGATGACAGTGTAACAACGCACCCCACATACAGTTCAACGATGCCTCCCGAAGACAGTGACTTTCTTTGGACTACTAAAACTCCATCCATACAGCTCAATCGCCTCCGGACAACTCCACCATTCACAGCCTTCGAACACCTTTGACAATCGTCCTCGCTACCTCTAGTTAACTTCGCCCATCGCCTCCGGTCAATCCGACATCCACCACCCAACAACCACCTTTGGCCTCTGCTAGCGATGACCCTAAATATTGTGCAACAACTTTCCCGAAACAGTGTAATAATGCACCCCACATATGGCGCAATAAAATCTCCAGAAAATTGTGTAACAATGCACCCCAAAGATGGTAACTTTCTTTGGACTCCTAATGCACATTGCTTGCAGCTCTTACTATGGCCTTTGCAACCTACAGACATCATCACAACTCATCACTATGGCCTATGTGGACAACCAAAACCTATATGGTCCACAACTCGCTCAGCTTCTGAATGGCCCCTATGGCCTACAAAGTAATCACGACTCACCATTACGGCTTCACAATCGATGGCGAGATTCAATCGGATGATGAGGGTTTTATACTCAATGACATTGTTTAGCTGAAAATTTCAGGTGAAACGTTGTACTCTATAATGATGTTCTTTCAAAAGATGTGAAGTATCTCGGCACCAGCTTCAGAGCTATCATATACTTTCGTCAACATACAAGATCCATTGAGACAACATTTGTGAAGAAAGAGGAGCTTGTCTGAGGCAGGTATGGCACACTGGACCATAAAATCGACCAGTACTTATGATTTGATATCTGGTCGAGTTAGGTAGCAATTTCAAACTCTCCTAATTGCACCAACCATTTGATTAACCTTCACGATGCTTTTGACATTTATAGAATAGCCTTTAAAGGGAACTACGTGTAGTTGCTAATGTTGTGGGCCCAAAAGTAAAGATGTACCCGTCATGTTGAGAGCAGTAGAGCTAATGTAGTCTTGTCCGCCAATTGGGCAATGACTCTTTGTATCAGATAGAATCTTGTTGACGTAGTAGATGAGCTATTGAATCTACTTTTTTTCTCTAATGAGGATAAAGCTTATTGTGTGAAATGAAACCGTCAGGTAGATGAACATCATGTCTTCTTAGACATGCTTCAAAATGAGGGGCAACATGGCTAAGTATGTCCTGAGTAGCTCTAAAGTGACCTGATATTCATCTGTCCACTAGAAACTGACATTCTAAGTGCCTCTCAATATCTTGAAGAATGACATGTATTTATCCATTGAACGAACCAAAAAGCAGGAAAGAGAGTATATGTATTCGTTTAAGCATTAACCTCCTTGATGTTTTTCGGGGGCACCATTCTCTCAGTGCATCTTCTAAAGACTCATCTCAATCCCATAACGGGTGATCATAAATCCCAAAAGTTTCCTTGATGTGACCCCAAAGGCGTGTTTAGCTAGGTTGGTGCACATTTTTTAGAGATAAAGAGGTTGGAAGTATGCATGCGAATGAGAGATGTATTGGGATGCCTCCAAGATTTTTTACCAGCATGCCATCAGCGTATGACTCTTTTGTACACCTCTAGAGATCTTTGAAGTTCTTGTTCATGAGGTCGTGCTAACATTCTATTTGAATTGAAAAACTTGGTAGTAGCATAAACCTTTATCCATTTGGAAGGAGGTGGGGTCTTCATCACTTAGATTCATCTTTACCCGGTATGCATCTAAGAAAATAAGCATCTAGTGTCTAGACATGGCTTCAATTAGTTGATCTACGTCCGGAAGGGGGAAGTTGTCCTTCAAACAAACTTTATTTAGGTTGGTGTAGTCAAAACACATACTTCAAGCACTACTAACCTCTTTGATCATGACAATATTAGCCAATCATACAGGGTGATGCACCTCTCATATCAACCGCTTCCAAAAGCTTGTTAAATTATTGATTGATCTCTTGTAGGTGATTTGAATTAAAGTTTCTCTTCTTCTGGACAATCGGCTTGAAGGTAGGATCTACTATTAAGGATTCCATGATTATCTCTATGATGAATCCAGTATATCAGTTGGCTCTTTTTGAAAATATCTACATATTCTTACCTTTGCTCATTGAAGAGTAGGAAGCCAAGTTGCACCGTGTGTGAGGGATGACCCTTGAGAGTGAATCATGGATCAATTTTTCAACAGGATAAGCTCGTTGGGATACATTCTCATCCCGAGATCATAGCTTTTGATGTTACGAGTCACTAATGAGCACGGCTGGGTTTGCTTGAGGTCGCCTATGACGAATATTGTGCACACTAGTCAATATTGTGCGAGATCAACTTCAAATCTTAACTCTAGTTGTTATTTAATAATGTATCAATAATGGTTCATACTATCTACCACTAAATGTTTGTTAATCGACTACGCCATCCTCAGGATGATTTCCTTTGTAAGGATAATTGTAGTTACTAAGTCCAACATCATAAATGAAAATCAATATATTATTAAAACGAAGACACTATAAAAAAAATTCCTATTTACATGAGCAAAAAAAATCCTATGCGCCTTTTGATACGACTACAATCTGAAGGGACTCGTAACCATGGCTAGGTGGGTCTTTATAGCAAGTTCAACAATACTCACCACCATAGTAGTGGTGACTATCTTCTTTTCCATACTTGTTTTGCAAAACTTCAGCATTGCTCTTTTTCTCCTCTCTAAGTTGTCGCATTTTTTTCTCCTTTTGCCTTTCTCTCATACTCGCCTTGATTTCACCCTCAAGAATAATATGGGAGCTTCCATAATCACAAATTCATGGAACTCAATTGACTAAGAAAGGGAGGAAAATCACAAACACTTAACCTCTTTACCTTGGAAGGAGGAGATTCATTTATGAGCGAGTTATGCTTATCTATATACAAAGCAATCAAAGTGCAAAAACAATTCAAATTTCAATACGGAGGAGAGCTTATGCTTATGAAATAATTTAACCTGCTAAGCTTATGAAATAATTTAACCTGCTATTTTTTTTTTTCATGTTCAATGTGCATTATTGCACTAATTTAATTGTTGCAAAGGAAAAAAAGATACTTTAAGCTCATAATAAAGAAGTATACAAACCTCTCTTAACAAAATCTAACAACTCTAATTCCATTAGAAAATTAATTTGTTATAATTTTGTTATTCTTTTCACAATCATCATCTTCCAAAGAAAAAAAAAATGGAAAACTAACATGTTTGGGATCAATATCTTTTTTGTTGCTCAGGTTCAGTGGCATATATGTAAGAAATGAAGTATAGACATTAGATATGAAATTACATAGAAATTTAGTGATATGAAAGCAATAAGTGAAAATATTAAAAAAAAAAACAAAGTGATCAAAAATATTCAGTGAAGCCATTCATCTGTCGCCATTCTTGAATGAAAGAACGAAGCCCGAGGTTTGGAATAATCTCTTGATGCTGAAACTGGCGATTTGTCATCGGCGACGTCTTCTGCCCGCTCTCAATCCATTTTCTTATGACTGCACCTTCATATGTGAATCCATCTTCAGCAACATGTGGATCCCTCATGACTTCCTGCGGTATAAACACAAATCATAAAATATGTCAGTAAGAATTTCATCAAACTTATTCATACATCGCAAAAGATTATAAATTTGGCACTCACCCGAGAGATTGGACAGATGAAATATGATGGAATAATGTTGTTGATTTTTAAAGCACAACTACATGACAAAGGATGGAGCTTGCCAGAATCATTAACTTTCACCATTGGCTGGAGCACCTTCCAAGCCTCTCCTTCGAGACTCAGGCGGCTTTTTTTTCTGGCGTGGCAGCATTTCAAGGCCAACTCTGCTAGCTGCTTTGCCGGAAAGTAAGGCCACTTTCCGGCAGAACCATCCAGCATCGTGTTTAGTTTCTCATTTTCGATGGCCACTTGAACCTGGCTAATGATTCCCAAAGCAGGTTTTCCGGTCAGGAGGCGCAAAAGCACAACCCCGAAAGAGAAGACATCGGCGGCGAGAGTAATATCTCCTGAGGAAAAAAAGTCAGGGTCCATGTACGCTAAGTTGCCTTTAGGATTGGTATGACAGCAGGAAGTGTTAGTGATGTTGAATTGGGCTACATGTCGGCTGATACCGAAGTCACTAAGCTTGCTGACAAAGTTGTCATCAAGGAGAATGTTGGCGGGCTTGAGATCTCCGTGAACGATGCCATGGGGCTTATTTGAGTGGAGGAAGATGAGAGCTGAGCAGATTTCAGCTGCTATTCGTATACGAACAGCCCAAGGAAGGGGATTTGTCTTGTCCTTGCAGGCGAGGCGATCTTCAAGACTGCCTTGAGGAAGATATTCATAGATGAGTGCAAAAGCTTCAGGGCATGTCCCAATGAGTGAGACTAGGTGAGGATGCCTCATGTTAATGAGAACTTCAACCTGCATTATATGGGATCGTTTTATTTTAGTTTCATAATCTATAAAAATGTCAAATTAATTCCCATATTATTTAAATTGGGGTTGAAAAAAAGCTCATGTTAAAAAATTCTTAATACTGAACAGACACTTTTTTATAAATTCTAGTGTTACAAAGAATCAAAAGATAATTTTGACGGTTTTCCTGTAAACAGACATAATGATAACTGTCCATCAGCTTGTTAAAACGCATACCTTTTGACGAAATTCTTCTTTCCCTTGCATTCCTTTCAAATTTAATAGCTTTATGGCGACCGTTGTGTGGCGGAGAAAGCCCCTGTACACTTTCCATATCCGCCTTCGCCAATCTTGAGGGAATCATCAAAATTTTTTGTTGCTTCTTCAAGCTCAGAAAAGGAGAAAATAGAAAATTTAACTTGCTCGTGGTCTCTAACAGATGTCTCCCCAATCCTTTGGCGTAAAATTTGAGTTTCACGCACTGCATTATCTCGTGCATGTTTTAGCTCCTCACACTCAAACCTCAGTTTTTCAAAGTTGTGCTGAGCTTCTGAAAGCTTATCTTCAATTTCTTTGAGCAAGCTCTTGGAACCTGCGACATGGGTTTCCATTTCTGCTTGCCGCGCCCGTGCCTCCGGCAGTCCTAGAAACATTTCATCTCGGTCTTTTTTTAGCCTTTCATTTTTCTCCATTTCATCTGTAAGTATTTTCTGGAGTTCTGCTTTTTGTTTTTGTTCCTTGGTGTGTTTGAACTTTGAAGCATTGGCCTAATAAGAAGGCCACCATAGTTACTTAATGCAAATAAAAATTAATAGTTTTCTTCCCCTCCTCATTTATGTTAGAAAAAATATTTCATAGATAATCTAGACTCACTTTCCAACCAACCTCCACAACATTCCTCGCAGCGTTCTGACGTCTGATTGTTTCCCTGTAAGCCTCATGCTTCAAGTTCTCTGTTTCAGTTTGGATTAGTTCCAATCTACCATACACAACACGATCAAAATCTCCATTCTCCTGCATAAAGTTATTCAAACATTGAATTTTTATAACTTTTAGGAAATATATTTAAAACAAGCTTAATTATTTCCAGCTCAACGGCAAGTGGAAAGTAGATGAGAGCTGTGGAGTTTCAAAATCTTGTTTAGAGGCTACCATTAATGAAGAACCACTATCTTCATGCTTGTGCCTTGATGCAGTGCTAGTGCTGCCATTAACTTTATCATTTGATGGCAATAACCAGTTTGAATCACTTACAACCCCGTCTGTGATAGTCCCACTCTTAGCTGTTGGTATGCTAAAGGGAGCTGAAAATGGAAGCTTTAGCATGGGTTGTCTTCTACATGGGACAGCAGTTTCAAGCACCGTTAAGGATTTCGATCCGAGCTGATTTGTGTAGTTTGATGACAAAGTTTCATTGATGGCATCATCCCTAACAAAAATGGAATTCAAATATAGAAAATCAATATAATGAAAAAAACTTCTAAACGCAAAACTTTGATTCCAAGCAAGTTATTCATCACATCTCAGGCAACGAGCTTTCGAGTTGAGTAGTAGAGATTTGAAGGAGTTAGTTAGCTCACCGTGTGCATATCAGATGCCCCTTACAAACAAACCAGATTTTGCATGACAAATGTGCCTTTTGTTGAACAGTGATAGCAACCTTGGAATTTGGCGATCTCATTTTTCTGCAGAGTTGACTCATAAGGGTACAAACTAGCTACCATTTATAAGCGAAATTTCCATGCAAGAGAATTACTACCGTTTTCAGGGCATAATTCTTAGATTCACATTTGTGACAAGAAGAATCCCCATTTTTTATATACCAAAAATATATCTGCTATAGTTAAATATCATTGATATGTTGCAATCGCACAATTATCAACATTGAAGTGCTAATTAAAAGCCATGAGATATGCCTTTTCATCATACCTTGAGTAATATTTGTTTGAAGCGGCACCCATGACAAGTTTTGTGATTCTGAGACTCGCCACAAGTTCTACGATCCCCATGCCAACATCATCATTCTCAAAAACCAACTTCTCGCCTCGAAACTATGAACCAAAAAAAAAAACAATTATATAAGGATTGCATGATCATAATTGATTCTTTAACTAAATTTTAATTATAGAGGGTATTTTAGAGGTTCCATCCAAGTTCCAAAGAACAACCAAGTTTGATGACTATTTTGTTTAAACTACTAGACTAAAATGTTTGCCGAAACAAGACCACACGATTGTTTGCATATATCTCACAAAAATTCTTAACCCAAACCACGTCTCAGAAGTCGTTCTCAATCCAACCCACATTGCCTATCGTGAGCCTTTAGACTACAACATCTAGAATTCATACAAAATTTTGGTTGCCTCCTATCGCCTCTTCTATTGACTTGAGAAGATTGTGTTAGGGCATTACACCCTTTGCTCTTACCTCATTTCTTTCGGCTACAAGCTTCTCCTCACTTTTATATATATATATATATATATATATTCTTTCTTTTTTTTTTTTTTTTGTAAAGTTTGGTCAAAGACGATGATATTAGCCCCCATCCAACCTCATGTATCTAACCACTCGATTGATCCGCACACTAGCGAGATCGAACCCCCGACCCCAGGGGACTTAGAACTGACATAGCAGATATCAACCAAAAAGTCGGGGAACAGGCATAATCTTCTATATTTAAATGAATAGTAATCAAATCTTTGAATCACCAAAAAAAACCATTTTTAGTTGCTTTTTATAAGTGAATTACACCTTCTCATAAATAGGTTTATTACACTGAAGTGTTATGAGTGTAAATGTAAAAGTTTAGGTGTTAGATATGTAAATGCATAAGAATAGTGTGGTATATATGAAAATTCTTAAAGAAAGAAACCGCTCTATAAAAAAGTGATCTATGAAAAAGTATCCCCCACAAATATAAAATCATCGGAATACTTTGGGCAACATGGACACCATACAGCATCCATCAAGATGGTACCGCAGGCTCAGATATTTAGTTCAAGTTCGAGATCAAACTATATTTTAGCATTGAATCAGTCAAAATTGAGCGTTTTTCAGAAGGAACTGAAATTTTTTAGCAGATCTCAGAACAATCATAACTACAAAAAGAAATTCGGGATAAATGAGTAACGAATGGACCTTTGACTTTGAGCACAGAGCAAGGTATTCAGCCATAGATTTCTCCGCCATTATTCTCTCCTGCTGCCTGTAATTTCTCACGTGTTCCTCATCTAGTTTGCTTGCAGGAACCATTGCCCCCACTCAAGTCAAAAAACAAACAGTCAATTACTCTAGAAGTAATAGCTAGTTACTAACAAAGAAAAAACAAGCAAAAATTTTTGTGAATGAATATGATGAAGCAAGCCTGCAATTTTCTAATGAGACAAAACTATAGAGAATTTTTTTCGTTTAGCCTTCCGGCAAAATATGGTTTTGCAATTTTCTGTTATAAGAAAAGTCTCCAACCAAAACAAAAACTAACAAAAGATGTTCTTTTAAATAGCAAAAGATGCTTATAATTTTAGTTGTTTCCTTGGGAAATATCAGAATCTTGATCATTCGTTCGCAAGATTTTCAGTGGATTGAGAAGGCAAAATGCAAATGAGACAGTATTAACTGGAAATTAGAAGATGAAAAAAGCAACAAATCCAGAAAAGAGCTTTATTTCTGCCGAACACAAACCCCACCAGCCTCCAGCCAGCTGAAACCTAAGAATTAAACTATTTGTTCTGCTTCACAAAAGAATAAATTAGACCGAGAGAGATTACTCATTGGAAGGAGCTTAGGTGGACGATGAACATGGAGGAGCACAATCTGGTTGTCGGTGGAGGTATTGCGAAGCGCCCATTGAACCATTTCAATCCCTTCCTTCAAATCTCTGGGTACCGCCACGTACACTTTATTCTCTTCTTCCTCATCCGCGACGCCGCTCGCCGGTGGGAGCTCCTCCATCTCACTCTCTCCCCCCGCCTCTCCGGCAGTGAGTACGGCTGCCGCAGTGAGCTCGATGCCGAAGAGTAGTTAGTCATTCCAAATCATTCCCTCTCTCGGCCCTCTCGGTGTATATGCGTATGGGAATGTAATGCCGACTTTCATAAATGCAACTACTTTGAAACACCAAAAAAATAGTTTCACACGACTAGTATTACAATGGACTCATATACCTCATCATTGGAGTATTGATGATGAGTATTGATGCATGTATCAATACCTCTGAGATAATATTTTTTCGTGAAACACCAGTATAAATGGCCAAAATGAGTGATGTCATAATTTAGGAATAAGTATAAATTGGGCATTTACATACATACCACGAAATTTTCTTATATTTACATATCTAAACACTTAAACTTTATTTTTAGATGCTTATCACTCAAATCTTTAATATCATCTTAAAAAAAATTTATTTTTAACGTTGTAAAGGTATACACTTAGCCCACTACTGATTGTTATCCAATCGAGTAGAGTGGAGTATGTTTTAGTTTGAACTTCTTAGACAAATCAAAAATTGTTAATGTTCCGTTTGGGCTTGAAAAGAGCTTCAAAAATATATTTATAATTAGCTTGCTTAAAATTTTTAATATTCATCCTTAACATATATTTGATTCGTTTAAATTAATTAAAAGTTAAAATTTCAAATGAATTTAATTTTTTGTATAAAATTAAATTTGATTTGTACATAAATTTTTATATAAAACTAAATAAGTTACAAATTTAAAAGGGTAGTTAATTTTTTATATAAAATTTTTAACTAACTGATTTTAGGAATCTAAATAATATATACAATTGAATATAATTCAAAATATCATATCACTAGTTAATATCAAGAAAATAAAACAATATATAAGTTATAAGTAACTTTTTTTTTTAAATCAAATAGTATAGATAAGGACTAACAAATAATTCCATTGAAATAAAAAAATTTAATAAATAAATCTTTGAATTGATGTGGATATCTATATTAAATTATAATATTTCATTATTAAATATGCTCTTATTAATTAAATTTTATTAAATAATATATAAGTAAAAAAGCATTAAACAAGTTATTTTTTGGACAAAAAAGAATTTTGTTCATGAACATTAATTAACAAGAGAGTTGGACTAAATTCAAATTTGTTCACTTAAGCTCCAAGTTTTTAAAAAATGTCTAAACTTATTTTTTAATTTGAACAAACATAAACGAGTATTGAGCTAAGTTTGCGTAATGCATCAAGTGCATTAGTTCAATTACAACCCTACCCGCGACATAGTGACTGGGGTTTTGTTTCTTACTGTAAGGTCATGGGTTCGAATCGCTCATATTGCTTTTTGGGCTCAACTTTCCTTGGAAAAAAAACTTTTTAAATGAAAAATAAATCTTTTCTTGGATAGGATTATAACATCATGGATCTATAAATATAATATCAAACCATAGGTATTAAATATGTAAATAAATAAGAATTTTGTGATCTGTATTGAACATTCCCTTTTAAATATTGATAAATTTTATGGGCTTTGCTGTTTGTAGGGCAAAATACTGATTTGATTAAATATAAATTTAAAATGCAATGCATCGATCTCAAATTTAGATCAACTGAACTTTCTTTTATTTCTAAAATTGGTTTAAAGATTAAACGACCAAATGATGTGAGTGAAATGGCTAAATGCATGACAATTCCAATAACACTGAAATTGCACAGAGTAGTGCATAAAAAGTCCTTGAACCAATTGAAACTCGTTGGGTCGGCCTTCTCAATTTCCTCGAGTGTCCTTGCGCGCATGGATGATGTGGTGAATAGAGATTGGTGCACCTTTTGTTGTGCAAAACAATGTAAAAAATTAAATCACACAATAATCAAGCTATCAAACGCGGTGTCATTTATGTGGTTCAATGCAAATCCGCCTACATCCATGAGAAGGGGTTATTCCACTCTCAACAGATGGGGAGAGGGAAAAATATGGTCGAAATTGGATTACGACTTCACACATAAAACTCAGCATAATCTCTGCTACAAAAAAGAGTGGACTAGGGCATACAAATTAGGAATATTTCTACTATAGAGAAGATCATGTAATTAGATCACATCTAATTATGTTACATAATATCGAACTAACTAATATGGAAAAAATATTGTAATTAGAGATTATATAATATCAACTTTCATAATATACAATCATTAAATTTCAAATTTTCCATAATAATCTTCACATTATCACTCACTTCTAGATAAGTGTGAGATGAACAACATTAGATTCAATACCAGAATGGCTGCACCAAAATAGTTGTCTAAGTACCTCACTCCCGAATGAACTAAGCCTCATTTAGTTCGTCAAATTGCTTGAATGAGCAATTAATCATAAGCTCAAATGTTCATCAAATTTCTACATTACAAAAAATTCTGGACTAGTAGTACTTTTATGAGCATGTCCGTTGGATTCTTCCTCTTATTTAGCGTCTTCAACAGAATATTATCGTCATCAATCAAGTCTTGAATAAAGTGGTTCCTCACATTAATGTGTTTAGTACGAGCATAATGAACTTGATTTTTGACCAATAATATCACACTCAGATTATTACAAAATACTATTAGAGACTCCTCATCAACTCTCAAATCATCCAATAGGCCCTACATTTATATCACTTCCTTCATCGCATTTGTGATTGTCATGTACTCGGTCCCCATAGTAAACAAAGTAACGACAGACTGAAAAATTGATCCCCAACTGATTAATCCTTCTGTGAATGTGAATAAATAGTCAGTCATGAACTTACGCCTATTTATATCACCCACATAGTATGAATCAATATAACTGACACACAAACCAAAAATAGATGGTTGTCTTTCAAATACCAATACAAAATCATTTGTACCCTTCAAATACCTCATAATACTCTTCACAACTTGTCAATAACTCCTTGGATTATTCATGAACCTACTCACAACACCAACTACATGAGCATTGTCTGGTATAGTACAAACTATGACTTGCATCAGAATGTCGACTGCACAAGTATAAAGAATCGATCACATATATTTTTTCTCCCTATAATCTTTAGGACAATGATGTAAAATCAATTGAATGTGAGATGCAATTGATAGACTCACTTCCTTGCTTGAGTCATCAACCCAAAACTTTTTTAGTACATTCCAAACATATGCTTCTTATGAGAGTCAAACATTTCCAACTATCTTGTCTTTGAGAATCTTTATACAAAGAATTTTGTGAGCTTCACCCTACTCCTTCATCTCAAAATATTTGGACGGTTGCTTCTTCTTCTTACCAATCTCAATCTGATCGACATATGCAATCAACATGTCAGCAACATATAGAAACAATTATATGAACTCAACATTGACCAACTTCTTAAAATAGGCACAATGACTGTATTGGCTCCTTATGTGCTCATGTCCTATCATGAACTGATCAAACTCATTATATCGTTGCAGTGGTGACTGCTTCAAACCATATAAGGACTTATTCAGTCTATAAACTAAGTATTTTTAGGCTTTATATCCAGACGAATGCAATACATAGTTCTTCTCTTATAACCTCCATGTATGAACGTAGTCTTCACATCAAAATGCTTCAAAATCAGATTGTATTGTGTTATAAGTGTTAACAAAATACGGATAGAGACATGCTTGACCAGTAAGGAGAACACCATGTCATAGTCAATCTCTTTTTATTGTGTAAGCTCTAATTTCACTTACTTAGCTTTGTACTGCACGTAAGCTCTATGAGATTCTTTCTTCTATGCATTCACTCATTTGCACTAAATGATTTCCCCTTTCTAGAGAAAGCTTCAACAACCTTCAGGTAGCATTCTTTCAAAAAAACTCCATCTCTTTATTCATTTCCTCTCTTCAATGATCACCATCTAAGCTCTCCACTGCTTCCTTCTAGTGCAAGAAATTTTGGTCTTCGTAGCTGAAAGTATGAATGCAATGTGATATCTCAACCAAGTTGGCTTTGAGATATTTCAAAGACTAGTCTTGCTCTTAGCAATAAATTCTTAAGTAGGGACCTCATCATGAACATTTTCCTCAACCTCTTTCTGAGTAATGTCAACAAGTACCTCCTGAGCTACAACTAATTCAGACACCTGAGTAGGAATGGATGAATTCTATGAAACAACTGAAGTCGCAACAACTCCAACTTCTGATATATATTTGTAGTCCTGATAAAACATTTCACATGCTTCGAGTCTTGATGCTTCAACATGCTTGCATCATCAAATATAACATTCTTGCTAATGAAAATCTTCTTCTAGGCTTAATCAAAAAATTTGAAGCACTTGACTCCACGCCTTAAGCAAATAATATCACCTTCTTTTCTCGTGATTTCAGTTTATATTTCTATACGTGGTAGAAGTTCGACACCCAAACACCCTCGTGTACTCATAATTTCTAGCAGGATACCCAAACCACACTTTCTTTGGGGTCTTCTTTCTAATAGATTTAGAAGGTGGATTGTTCATCAAATGACAAACATAACTTATGGTCTTGAACCAATAAACTATATCCAAAAAAATATTAGATAACATATGCTAAACATTCTCCACCAATGTTTTGTTAATCCTCTCTACCACCTTAATCTACTGCAGTATCTCTCGAACATTGAAGTGGCACTCTATCACAGCTCTTTAACACTCTTACAAGAGAAAATGTAATGTGCATTCACTCCCGTTGTCTAATTTGATACACTATATCTTTTTTTTTTTTTGCTCCAGTTCTTTCGAGTCATAAAAATCTCTAGCAAATCCTTCTTGCACTTCAAGATGTGCACCCAAATATATCTAGAATAATTATCAAAAAAAGAGATAAGTATCTCCTCCTGCATAATAAAGTCATCTTCATTTGGCCCCAAACATCCGTGTACACATACTATAAAGTACTTTTTGTATTGTGGGTGACAATACCAAAAGATACTCATTTTCTTATAAAACACATAATATTCATAGAAGCTTGTAAGTGATTTCTCTTTTGATTAATCCTTCTTTCAGTAAAGTCTGAAGTGAAGTCTCTCCAACAAAAGTTAATAACATATGCCAAAATATAGTGGCATTAGAGGAATTATCAGTAATAGCAGTAGTTATAGTCATTGTACTACCCTGAAGATATTAAAGGTTATGATGATGAACCCCCTTCATAAAAATTAGTGCTCCATGACATGTTCTCAGAATTTTTGTCTCAATAACTACCTTATAGCTTTTGGCCTATAAGGCACCAGCTAAGAATAAATTCTTCTCAATATCTAAAATATTTCTAATATTAGTTAGCTCCCTCATAGTACCAACATGCATCCTAAAAAAGATAATCTCCATATTAATCATATGATAAGCTTGATCATTACCAACAGTTAGTGCACCACTATCAAACTTCTTGCACATACGAAAACACTCTCGATAGAAAAAGATGAAATAGATAGCACATGTGTCCAAATTCTAACATGAATCATATATATACAAACTATAAGAAACTGTATATAGTGATACATTTAAATCCACTTTGTTGCACCTCTCTTCAATAAGATTAACTTTTCCCTTCTCATTTAACTTCAAACAATTTCTTTCAATGACCAGTCTGAAAATAGAAAACACAATAATATTTTTCCAAAACTACACCCACGAGACTTATCCCACTTTTTAGAAGTATTGTCGATCACACCCTTCTCTGCCCATTTCTTCTTCTTCTCAGATCTATCATATTGGAGTGTAAGTGTCTCAAGCAACTCTATCTTTATAAACTCCTTCTCCCTCTAATGGAAATCTTGGTTCAACAACATTTTACCCACCACATCATGATTAAAGGCTTTCTTCCTATGAATGAGTGTCATCATAATTTTTTTGTACTCATCAGAGAGCAAATTTAACATAAAAAATGTCTTGTCTCTATACATAACATTCTCATCCAAATTTAACAGATCTACCAAAATTTTTTTTAAAAGTGTTCAAGTGCTCATCAATAGTAATCCCACGTCTAATTTGAAAACTATAGAGTCGACACTTCATATGGAGACGATTCTCCATGCCCTTGTGAGATATTTGTTCTTCTACATTCTCCACAATTTTTCAATATAAGTCTCTATCATCACCATATATTTAATCTTCTAAAGTAAGCAATTTCAGATAAAGTCACAAGTACTCCAGCTCATCTTCAAGTAATCTCTAACATATCTTCAGGAAATTTATCACTATCAAGAACTTCCGGTGAATTTAAAGAGCATGACACATCCAAAACTTTGCATTGCCACATGTTAAAGTTCTATTTTCTGTCAGATCTCATCAACTCGATGTTGACAGAAGCATAACCAACTGATAAATCGATGATGTCATTTACACTGTCATGGTAAATGTTGAAATACTGATAATATGCTATCATCCATGGCTCCATCATATCTTGTAACTTAATTTGCTCTGTTATCTTTACATTGTGTCTACGACTTCACTGGAATAGCTCTATACAATTGTAATACCAAATTATTGTGCAAAATAATGAGAAAAATAAAATCACACAACAAATGAACGGTCAAATACGATGTGATTTACGTGATTCCGTGTAAATCTACCTACATCCATTGGGAGGGGTTATTCTACTATCATTAATTCGAGAGAGAAAAATTGACTTAAATAGGGTTGCAACTCCACACATAAATATTATCTCTAATCCCTTTTATAAATAAAAGAGGATGATGGCATACAAATTGGCAATATCTCTAATATAGAAAAATCTTGTAATTAAATCTTCATTAATTAGGTTACCAAATATCAAGCTTCCTAATATTGATAACATCACACAAATAGATCTCCTCTAATTAGGATGCCTAAAATTAATCTTTCTAATATATAATCATTAGATTTAATAATTTCCACAACAACATTGAAACAAGATAATTTACTGATAGTTGTTGAACTTAATTAGCAAAACTTCATGAATTATTATTATAGCTTAATTATCAGATTTTTTATTCATCAATTTTATTTGATTTATGGGATGAGATCTACTAAATGAAATTTGGTTCATTGCTAGAAAACTCTATTGATGGCAGTAAGTAACCTATGCATGGTCTTAGCAATGGTGTATCTACCAAGCTAGTCTCCATATAGAATCATTTAATCACTTTTTTTAATTTAGCAATGACAAAATTTGATATTTATATTATTAATAAGAATAAAATATTCAACCATACACCTAGAAAGGAATTATATATCTTTTTCATAATATACAAGTATACCTAATTATACTCCTTTAAAAAATTTGAAAATTCATTGTTATAAGGAATTCTAAAGCTATGACAATAATTCTAATTCTAGTTAATATTTTTAATTGTTCTCTGATTCACTTATCAACTTGTGTACCATTTTTGGATTATACAATATGCCACCTTCGTTAACGATGGCATGTATATCCCCCCTTTTAGACAAAAAAGAAAATAATAATTTCTCTTGGTTGTCTATAACTCTGAGTTCTTCATCTCCTCTATGAAAGTAAGGGAACTTACATTCTTGAGAGAATATTCAAATGACATGTTCAATGGTTCAAATGATAAAATAAAAATAAAGATATTATATTAGTTATTTTTTAAGAGAGCAGAGATAGAGAGAGATAGAGAGTAAAATAAAAAATATGATATATAAATTTATAGTGGAATAACATAAAATATTATATCTAGTTTAAGTTAAATTGAGAGGAGATTAGAATCATGATACTATATGAATGTAATGAAGGTGTTGATAAACCTGTAAGAAGCTCTCCTAAAAGTGATCAGATTAGAAAAAAATTGGGAAGTAAAATACAATAAGTAGATTACATTCAAGATAAAGTATATAATAAAATAATTGAACGAAATTTGAAGAAGAAAAAACCTATTAAGTTGAAGGCACAATAAGGTCTTCTGGAAGGTGGAGAAAATTTAAAGAATAATCTTTATGAGCTTTAAAAACCCCATCATTGTAATCATCAATCTTAAATGATGCAATGAAAGCTTGCAAGGTAAGTTTTTGTACAAGGCTACAAGGCCATAATAAGACAACTTATCCTTAGTTTATAAGATGTTAAGTGAACAAAATTTTTTGGTTCAAGTGAATGGCTAAGTTTATTATAATATTTTGAGTACACAAGCAAATAGCTTTGTGAAGATTATGTATAATTGAGTGAAAATGATTATGAAAGTTGGTTATGTGATGCCTTAATAAAGGTGCAATGGGTGAACATGATCTTGTTTAAAAGAATATTAAACTTAGAGGCTCAATCAAATTGCAAGTTGTTATAATGCAATTAAGTCAGTGCCAATTGATGGCATTTACATCCTATAGTAGAGCCAAGAAATAAAAAAATAAATGAGTTTGGGATTTTTGACATGTATAGCTACTTTAAGAGTGAAAAGCAAATTAATGAAGGTGTGTGACCCATACATTAGTGATTAATGACTAGTGTGGTGTTTTTAAGAGCGCTCTAGTAGTATTTCCGCATAACAAATTCAAGCACCCATTACATAGCAGTTCCCTATTTTTAGTGAGATATTCAATAAATATTATTAGAAATTAAACCAGTGTCGTACTTAAGAAGATACATGCATGGCTTAGGATAGCCTTGGGTTGAAGTATTGGAATTTGAGGCTTTAAAAGAACATCGTAAGATGAATTCCTATGTCAACTCTACAGAGAAGACCATTTGAGAGGCATCCCATCAAAGACATTCTCTGAGAGGTTCCCTAATAGGACCTTTGGAAGCAAATCATTGAAAAATATCATTTTCAATGTGGCATGGAATGGCATATTCTTGATAGTTCAAATAATTCATCATTATGTAAACACATAGATTGTAAAAATTATGTAGACTGCCTTAATCATTTGTTAACTTTAAGTCATTTAGTTGCTCATTTTCAGAATGATATTGACTTTGTATAAACTAGGATTGAATATTTTCACACGAGTTAATTAAAAGAATTTGTATATTTATCTCCAAAGCAATTTTATGGGTTTAGAATTATTTAGCCAAAAAGACATTACATTATAATATAAAATATCATCATAATGTTAAAACTAGTTCTAATTTTAACAAAATGGTATATTTTAATATAATGCTATCTTAACATGTAGGAATCCCAACATCCAGTAAACCTCAGAATAAGTGTTAGGCATCGAACAAACGTCTCCTCATAGCAAGTATCATTGAACCTCATAAAATGCACACATATACTCCAATTTCATTTCATGATAAGAGCAGCTATAATTTAGCTTGTGGGCGATGTTTAAATAATTTCAAAATGCATTGATCATTTGAGTGCTATGCATGCAAATATAAAAGTTTGGGTGTTAGATATGTAAATACATAAGAATTGTGTGGTTTGTGTGTAAATGCAGCAAGAAAATAATGATAATTCAAATAAAATTCAACCTTGTCATGCATGAGTGTGGCCACTAAAATTTTCAAAACCCAATGCAGTTGTTGATTATTATTGTGCTTTGATAAAGGCTTTGTTTGAGGTATCGAATGCATTGGTAGGGTGTGTTATGACGTTAAGTTTAGATGTGCATGTTGTAACATATCTACTCTACTGCAATATTGATGAAAAGTTCAAGTCTGGGGATTCCCTTAGGATTTTTTTTTTTTTTTTTGGCAGAAAAAAGAGCCAACTTTAAATATCAAATTTTACCCACTCAAAAAAAAAATACTGATTTAGGGTTTGTTGGGGGCAACTGCAGCTTATCCAACTTCTGCTGATAAGCAGCTTATCCTAATAATCTGCTGATGAGAAGCTGATTCGGATAAGCTGTCTGACTGTTTGGTTTGTGCGTCTGGAAAACAGCTGATTTTGGAGAAATGACAATTCTACCCCTATTTTAGATAAGTTGTTTAGCTGTTTGGTTTGTGCGTTTTGTAAACAGTTTATTTATAGTTGTTTTTGGAAAAATGATCATTTCGACCACACGCAGTCGAGCTGTTTGCAACAACAATATAATGACCAAACTCATCTCGATTTTTGAAAGAGAGGCTTTTAAGGTTCAAAGATAGCTTTCTGTGTGTAGATCTATGTGATTGATTTGAGAAGTTTCATGATTCTGCATAGAATGTTGTTCTTTTAGGTCTACTTCTAGCTTTCTTAACGTATGTCAAATATAAAACAACTAACTGAAGTTCTTTTAGGTCTACTTCTAGCTTTCTTAACATATGTCAAATATAAAACAATACTCTCCTAACTGGGTCATCAAATGGTCGATCTTTAATGTGACCAAACCATCTAAGGTTACTCTCTCTAATAAATTATAAATACATAAACCGAAAGTTCAAAAGAAAAAATGAAAACAATTGAACATATAACTACTAAAATTGACCGAAGAATAAAATGATTCTATCATAAGGTACTGCACAAACATTTTTATAGTTTTTTGCATTTTGTGAGATATTAATTAAGCAGTTTTTTCAGAAACAGTGACTAAAGAAATTGGTAGTAGCTAATAGATTAATAAACCTTGCAAGCTGCAGGTTGCATCAATCCAATAGATCATTCTGGTAACTATGACAAACCATAAAAAATTAGTGATGATTATGCTCTTTGCACAAATAACTTATTTTTTGCTAGTAAATGTATTGTGTAAAAATTGCAATTACAAATTTAATAAAAAAAAAAGCTTAATCTAACCAACAATTTCAAGACAGATTAATTTAATCAAATTCCGACAATAAAAAATCATTAATAACCTACCATTAGCAACAACTTCCTTTCCTATCTATTTGGGAGAAATCAGGACGGTCATCCATTTTCTAAACCTTATGAATGATCGTACAATTGTCCAGATGTTGCGAGACTATCAAGCAATATAAATTCTGAGCAAGGATGTTAAATTCTAATACGTATAAAAACGCCTCTGCAGTATTGCCTAATTGCAAGTAAACAACTTAAAATCGATGGTGCAGGAGGGCAGGGTGTAACAGGGCATACAGACAAATGAGAATAAATTTTATCAGGGCATAATTGATTGCTTGTAGATAGATAAATATTTCATTTTCACTCTTTATGAACGTAGTTCATTATTTTTTTTTTAAGGAATTGATAGAGCTTATATTCATTTTTTAACTTCTAAATATAACTAACATTAAGCAAGCAATTGAAACTAAAATTAATCAAAAATTCAGATAGCGACTAGCAAAATACAGAAGATAAACAAAAGGGAAATCCTATTTGCGGAATGAAAGCTCGCCCGAACATTCTCCGCCAGAAGTTTAGGATCTGGAAACCCAGAGTCACTGTCATTGCTATACCGCGACTCCGCACCACCACTCCAATCCTCTAAGAAATCGCTAACCATCATCGCCAGGTCGTGTTCACTCCAATCCAGCCCACGAACTCGCCCCCTCCCTCTCAACGAACCTCGCCAAAAAGTCCCCTGCCGCCGCACAGACCCGGCAATCGCCATCCCCATCCCACTCCGAACTTCACCGATGCTCCTCCGATCCAGCCTACATTAAGCAAGCTTTATGGGACGGCTCCTGGAAAAATATATCAACGACCGCGTGTTTCTCGCCTGAGCGTCACGCTCCTCCCTCTCCTCAATTCGCTCATCGACATTAGATGCGAGGTAGGTTTCATGAGCGAGAGGGGTAGAGGCGTAAAAGAAGTGAAATAAGCTCCAGACGACGCGTGCAATAGAAAATATAAAACGCATTTTTGATATAATCTATGAAACGTGCGAAACAAACGGGTAGGTGACGTTTTCGAAAACGCCGCCGCACTTATAAGCTGCCCCAAACAGGCCCTTAGTGAAATCAGCATTATTTTTTTAGGATGGGCAAAATCACCATGTGTTTATTTTTTAAGTAACGGGCAAAAAATATATCGAGGGAAAAGGGAGTGCGTAAATTATTAACTTGCCTAAACTGCATAAAGAAAAAATATTTAATTTTACTATTTATATAGAAAAATCTTAGATTTCAAGGGATAATTGCCCGCCCTAAACATAACCTTATTGTGCCACCTTTATTTATTATTATTGTCTAGGGTTTATTTTGTTTTGTTTATTTTTTAATTTGGAAAAAAAATATGGTTAAGATGATCAAGAAATCAACCCATTTTTAAGACAATCAATTTTTATTTTGATAGATTCTAAAAATAAAAAATGACATTTCAAAAATATATTAAGCAAATATCATTAAAAATAAATAAAATAAAACTGGTCCCAATCAGGCCTTCAAACGTCTTTAACGATTTTGTGCGGGAAAAAGATGTAACAATTTTAAGATGCAACCTATCCTAGTCCTAGTCACAAATTATGGAAACAATTAGGCTTCTTCTATTGGAGAGTAAAATATGATGGGATATTTCATGTTGATGATCTCTACTTAATAGTTTGGATCAGGTTCAATGCAAAAGCCCATAACTATACTTTTGAATTATTTAAATAAAAAAAAGTGATAGTGAGAGGATGCAAATGAATAAAAAATTGTTATTTAAAATCGCTTGTTGCAAACATGAATTTTATTTTTATGTTTGTGATATTCTTTATCACTTGTAAACTATAGAGGCAAGTAGGTAGCTCTATGGTTGGGAAAATTATTACATTAAGATAGTCCGGATGCGGCCACGCAGTCATGGATTGCACGGCGGCCCATCCGGACAGTCGTCCAGATATACGTAACAATTTCTCCTATGATTGAGCATCAAAAGCACAACTTTGGCGCAGGCGATGAAACAGTTCGAGAATTTTAGCCATAACTTGGAGAATCTTTACCAGCTGGAGATTTTTTGGGAGAGGAATCCACAAACTACCTATGTATCTTATGAAGTGCAACGCAATAAAAAGTATTATGACTAAACCTGAGCACTTCCTATAGCATCATTCTGGAATAAAATTTAAGGGGCATTACATACACAATTCTTGTGTATTTATATATCTCACACCTAAAATCATATTTGCACACATAGCCCTCAAATCTTTAATATCACATCAAAAATAATACTATTACCATTTTTTTTAAAATACACTCTTTTCATGCATCTATTTAAAGCACTAAAGTGCAATGTATGTAATTATGAAAGTTTAGGTGTGAGCTATGTAAATACAAAAATTATGTGCTGGGTAATGTAAATTTCCCTAAAATCTAAAACCCTATCCCAAAGATTTTCAAATGCTATGTAGATTAATGTTTACAGAAAGACTAAAATATAATAAGGTTAAAAATAAAAATAAAAAAAATAAAAAAACAAAACAAAATAAAACAAAACAGTGATTTATTTTGAAAGAAGTGTAACATAAAAAAAAACAATTAGTTAAAATCTATATTACACTCATCTCAAACTAAATTAAATAATTTTAACTCCTGTCTAATCAATAATTTAATTCCCATGTATTTTCCAATGATTTGAAGAAATGAATTCAATAGCATTAAAAAAAAATAGAAATAAAAATACAATAAAGCTAAGAAACGAAAATTATGATAATCACTAAATAGAAGTAATTATATAATAACCAAAACTTCTAACCAAAGTAAAATAACATATAAGAACAACATTAAATTTCTATTTTTTATATTAATAACAAAATGATAACAAAAAAATGATATATAAGCAAGGAGAACCATTTACTTGGAAGCACGGCTAGCAAGCACGCTTTCCTTTGTTCTGCCATAGTAAACCAGTTCGGTCCCAGGATAGAGAAGAAAGTTCCAACCAACCGGTGAGCCTCCCACCACAAAGGTCCCTCTTGACACCTCTGCCCCAATACTTTTCAGTATTTTTGAATCTACCTTCTGTTTTGTAACAGTTCCTGAAGCTAGAGCCTCACTTGGCTGTGGCTGTGGTTGTGCAGTCTGCTTCTCTACTACCACCTTTTTGTTCTCATTCTGCTCCATAACAGCTCCATGCAATAGTTGGTCATGAACTTTATCAGGCTTCGATGTAGAGGTCGTTTCAGTCAATCTCTTTGTCAATTCCATCATGGTCTTCATCCCTAAGTTTCAATTCATACTACATTTCAGAAAATAAATTTCAATCATACTGGCAACTCACGTAACACAGAAAAGATAATTTCTCAATTTGAGTAGTTCACAGGGCAGAAAATTTGTTCCCAGAGTCAGAATGGAGTTCTCAATTTATTCAGATAAAAGCGAGGTTTCCTCCTGCTTGATGAAATAAAGGCAAAAGTAAAATTAGCGAAATTCCTTATAAGTCAAATGGATGTGTGTGAAAGAATAAAAGATGATGAGCAGGGTACATGCATGACTTCATGGAATTGGTCATGTACTAGGGGCGTAAATGAGTCGAATCGAGCTCAAACAACACTAAACTCGAGCTTGGCTGGTGAGAATTTACGGTTTGCTAGAGCTCGAGCTCGAGCATGAGCTTGAACTCAACTCGTGGCAATATGGCCTTAGCTCAAGCTCGGCTCGAAAGCTCAATTTTGATAAAAATATATTAAAATTTTATGGAAAAGTAAAAATTTAATTTACTATATGTGAAATAGGATTGATTAAATAATTAATTAATATAAACGAGCTTACTCGAAGAGCAATGGAGCCAATTCAGGCTAAGCTAAAGCTCGAAGTTGTATAATATACAAGCTCGAATCTATGCTCAAGCTCGAGTTGGCGGTTCAATGAGCTGGGCTCATGAGCTCGTTAATGAGTCAAGTTAAAGGCAGCTCACGAGCCGGCTCGTCTCAATTAAAAACTTATGCACCATTGCCAAGGTAAAGGTTCCTCAACATGAGGAAATTGATATAATAGACCATTGCTCCCAAAACAAGAATTGAAGCTACAAACTTTTAGTCTCCTATGCATGTTTTAAACACTTAACTCGTACAGAAGGATGTTAGAAGAGAATTACTTAAAAAGACATTATTTCCTAAAAAATTTATATTGAGCAACCTCCAGTCTTTAGCGATTTCTGGCCTTCCAAATCACTAATAAAAAAATTTATGTAGTCTCTATATCGCTTGAAACAAGTTCCTAGTACCAAGAATGAGATATTAGGTGAAACTTCTTGTAGATTATGGGTTTGTCGAAGGATGTGTTAACATAAAATTAAAACAATAAAAAAAATCTTTAGAAATGCAAATTTATGTCCATGATATTAATTTTGGTGTGGCCAATATATTGCTTTGAGAATAATTTGCAAAGATTGTGGTAAGCGATTTTTAAATGAGTACGATAGGAAAAATTAAATTTCTTTCTTAGATTGTAAATAAAGCAATCATCAAATTGTTTTTACGATGCCAACCCAAATATATATAATGTTATCATGAAAATTGGCTTTGAGAACAAAAAATTTCATTGATATCCAGCCAAGTGTCCCGAGAATGCTTGACAAGAATGAATATAAAGATACGAAGAAGAAAACTGCCGTCAATACATGATTGGATCCTTGCTATTAAGCCCCAGAAAACCCAAGGTTGCTAATAGCAAGCATCTCACAAGGAATTGCATTTTAAAACTGTTAAAATATAAATTTGATAATTATTGGCACAAACTCATTAGGTATTTGGTATCCTAAGGGAACAAAAACAATTGACTAAATAAAATATTCTGAAGCCAACTTTGTTGGATATAGGTATGACAAAATAAGCACATCAAATTTTGTGGAATACACTTTCTATTTCTTGGACAAACAGAAAACTCAATTTCACTATTTAGTTGAACATATATGACCATAAAAAACTGCAAACAAATTATACATATAAGCAAAATACTTAATTTAGATTGAAAAAAATAAATAAATAAACCGAATGTATATTGGTGTAGGAGTGTTATATCCTTAACAACCAAGATCACACTCCATACATTATGACCGATGATACAGCTCCACTGTTGCCCCATGCTTCTAAGTGTCAGTTCCTTGGGATACTATAGCAGACTGTGGTCTGTGTCTTCCTTGTGTGGCTTGCGATCTTTTATTAAATATTCGAGTGCTGTAATCAAATGAGATTTGTAGCTTCCTTACATGACTCCCGGTTTTTTTGTGGCCCATAGTTTGCATTCTTAGTTGAAAAGATCACTTCTTGCGGCTTTTTGTTATGGAATTTTCCAGTTATTATTAAGTTCTCATGAGTTTTGTAAGCATTTAATTTTGTTACCGACCTTTTTATTAGTAAATGTGAAGATAACCTTGTAATAATAAATATGTTGTTTTGAGGCATTTAAAGAAAAAATTTATACTCGAGTTTACTTTGGCGAACCATATTTATGACTAGATACAAATCCTTCTAGCAACTAAAATTTTTGGTCAAGCTATCTCTTAGTTAGGTGTGAGGTTTTGTTCTATTTTTTTAAACTCTTACCTTTTCTTAGTTATATTCTTTAATTTCTAATAAAATTGTTTGATTGTGTCATTGATTTTCATTTTTAAGTTGATACAATATAATTTTTGTGATTGCAGTGTGAATTTTCAATCAAAAATTGTTTTTCATACTTCTACATTTTGTAGTGTTACTTCTCATAAATGACAAATTTTTAAAACTAAATTTATTTATTTATTTATTTATTTATATTTATATATTTTTGTATTCATCTAAAAGATTATAGTTGTCTATATTATAAGTTTATGGTTGCAAATCCAGCATCATTTGTGCGATTTTGTTCAATTCATCTAGGATCAACATTAAGAAATTATGCATATTAGAATGTCTTACATTATATTTTGCATCAAAACTTAAAGTTGCATGAAAACATCAACTAGAAATTATTAACAAAACAACAAAAGATGCAATTTAAATAAAATTACTAAGGTCAAAATTTGAAAAAAATTCATCACAATTACTATATTAGGTTCAAAATCATATTCCTGCATTCCATAGATATATAATCTGAGGAAACTTTCAAACTTAATGGATAATTTGGAGCATTTATTTGAAAGTTATTAAAAACTTTATTCCTAAAATAGTTAAATTTGCTAAAGAAAAACTAATGCGACATGATTAATTCTTTTGGCAAATGGTTGCAGCAAAAATAAAAGCTATGAGCTGATTCGAAACTTAAATTTAAGATTTGACATTCAATGATCATAGGAATCAAAAACATGATTAATAACTTTAAAAAGGATGACAATAATGTGTTTGGATATTTTCTTGGGTGTATAGACCTTATTGCAAACATCATTTGTCTATAGATTAAACTATAACTAAATAAAGTCATTAAATGAGGCCTTACATAGATCTTTTGAAGCTGAGATATATTACTATCATTTTATAAGAACTACGACACTGCTTAATATTTCTAAAAAAATTCATTAACATTTTCTCTAAAAACTGTCAAAAACGGGCCAGCATAGGAATCACACACTTGAATATGACCATATTAAAAAGAATATAGTTCATAAACATTCCTTTGATGAATAAATGATGAAGAAAATTTACAATTAATGATCATACAGCCGATATAGTTGACCTTAAATATGCAGCTACACTACAAATATTCATGATCCTAAACCTAAAGTTGAACAAGGGACAACTTTTAAGTCTAATATCAAAATTGAACATGAGGTTATATCTATACTCAAGACTTCTAATAGAAATTCAATAAACCTTATCACTTAAACATATATTTTATAATAAGTGCAAGTGCTTCAAATATTTTCTGAAATTGTGACAACATGTTAAGGCATTCATGCAATTCCATACATTCAAAAAATACACATGATAGCATTCAATCATGTTAATGCATCAACGTCTATGTCAAATGCATCGACATGTGCAGAGAATACTAAAATTTACTTGAATTTAGAATTAAATGCATATAATGTTAACTTGATTGATTAGGCAAATCAACCAAGGGCATAGTCAGGCGTTATTATTCCCTATTGATCTAATGGTCTTATCCAAAGCATGCAATTGAAAGGTCCATCTTTTACAAGTCAATCTACATTCAGAACAATAAAACTTATGTCGACCACCCTTAAACATAAGGCCATAAGTCCTAATCTATTATGTCTCTTAGCAATAATAATAAGTCACAACACTCCTATCAAAGTTTAGAATGTCAATTAAAATAAAATCTTTAATTGGGCCCTCTAACGGGTGTAAGTCTCATTATAATTAATATTAGCATAACAAAGTCAATAATTTCCGCAAACTAAACAATTTGGGTCACATTTCATAAAGGGTAAGGCCAAAAGGCTCAACATTGGGCTTTCCACTCCCTCAAGATTGCAAGTCTTGCTCGTTGTCTTTCTATAAACATACGATGGCAAAAGCCAAGAAACTCATCAAAACAAAACTTTGGCATTTCAACAAATTTAAGTCCTATCCCAATTAGCAAAAAAGAAACTAAGATTACAAACTCAAGAAATTAAGCAAAATGGGACATCTCATCGTTGGGCTTTCCACTCCCTCAAGATTGCAAGTCTTGCTCGTTGTCTTTCTATAAACATAGGATGGCAAAAGCCAAGAAACTCATCAAAACAAAACTTTGGCATTTCAACAAATTTAAGTCCTATCCCAATTAGCAAAAAAAATACTAAGAATACAAACTCGAGAAATTAAGCAAAATGGGACATCATGACTATATGATAAGGTCATCAGATCTATCACTAGGCTTTCCTTTCCCCCGAAATTGTGATTCCCGCTTATGGCCTTTCAATAGATGTAAACCACATCCCGAATTAAATTTATGCCAACTCCCTTGCCAATAAGCCACTAAACTAAAGCCATCAACTGAATCCGTTGCTTCTTATCCATGCTTCTACAAAGCAAACTGAAACTCATGAATAGTTAACGGTTATGTTATGCCCCTAGGCTCTTGTTGGTCATGCCGAATACCTTTGAACTGCAAATGATCATATTTCATGCCTTAAAAACTATTCAGTAAAACTAGTACAACCGGTCCTATACTTGTGAACTAGCCAAAGTCAAATCTCAAAAGCATGTCTTTGACACATGCATAAATTTTCATCTCGATCTGTTCTAGATATCTGAGGAAGTCAACCCATGATTCATAATCAGGCTTCCTAAATGTTAAAAGCTTATGGACATTTGATGTTTGTATACCTCAAATAACAAAACCACAAAATCTTGATCGATTTTACCTTCATCACCCATCGATTCACTATTTAATTAATTTCAGATCTGACTATCAAATCTAAGCCTCAAATATGAGCGCAATCAGTTTCCTTAATCGAGAGTATTATAACCTAAAAAGGAAATTAAGTAAGATTACGCCTAAAAAAGTCTCTCAACCACCAAAGCTAAATAAATCCTGACATGATATCAAGAAAAATCTAGTTAAAACCAAACTAATCAACCTTAAAGAAATATCTAAAGAGGCTTGAAGGAGAGAATTAGCTTTTCCTGAGCGATCATCACTTTTGCTTAAATTAAATTGTCGATGGTTTTATATTTTTTTTAGCTCCTCATAAAGAGAACCATTTATGCATATATAACTCAAACTACAAGTTCGCAAACTCATTCCTTCAATTTCCCTAATAGTTAATTTATTATGTAATTCTCATTCAGCTTAAGGCTTCGTTAGCTTTATTTTCATCCACGATATTCTAATGTGTCCTTAAACATATATACATGAGTTGCATGCTAATTATGAAAATAATTTTTTTTACCAGGAACAACTTTTCTCTAATGAAGTTTAAAAATTCTAAGAATAGTTCACGGTTACAATAAAGGAATTGCATTTTCGTTTTTATGTATCTATCTTGTACTTCAACATTGCACCGAGCCACCCAACAATACAATAAAATTAGAAAGTGAGGCAAACATTCATATATGCTTGATTGTTGTTAGACATGATTATTTGTGCAACTTTCTACATTGAGGATCAATTAATAAAAGAAGCATTTTTAAGCCTCAAATACTTTGCTTACTTTTCTAGAAGTAGATTTTTTTATTCTCTCAAGATAGCCCAAACGCATGTCCTTGCATTTCTATTTCCAGATAACCAAACTCATTAGAGGATTGAGTGAGAAAAGGACAGAGTACAAAACCCACCAGGTACAGAAAATTGCATATTCCTCCTTGATGCTTAATTCTAAGTATAAGGAACTAAAACACAAAATCACAATTATCCATCATTTTTAGCATAACAAAAAACTGTGGCTCTTATATTTGAAAATGATCTTCCATGCATAAGATTCATCAAAACTTTCGTGCGTTAAGAGTTTGGGATGAATTAGAAGTCATTTGCTTTCTCGCAACTAAGAGTATTTCAAAACCAATATTTTAAAAAAAAATTGTTTGTGATATCTAAAACACATTAAATATATTCATTTAAATGCATATAGGGGGATGCCAAAAAAGCTTGGCGTTCGCGAAGAGCTCGTGTTCGAATCATTCGTTAAACAAACGAGCCCAAGTTAAACAATTTTTTTAGCTCGATTTATAAGCAAGCCGAATACAAATAAACTTTTGTTCAATCATGTTGGGCTCGCTTTGGCTTGAATTATTTAAATAATTAAATAATTAATATTATTGTAATTTTTATATTACTTTTTTATGTTGTATTAAAAGATATGTTAATTTTAATTATTTTTTAAATCATTCAACCTAATTTTGAGCCTAATATGAGCTAACACGAACAAATGAATTCAAAACGAATCGAATAAGAACATACTATCCATGAGCAATTTTGAATACGAACCTATTTCAAACAAAAAAAAAATTTTGAATGAGCCAAAGTTGCCAAAGCTGTATTTACAAACGCTGGGCTCGCTAACCTCAACTCATTTAAACCCCTACGTGCGTATGTAAAAAGTGAGTGTTTATATATGCTAGTAAGATATCTATTCAGGCATGGAACCGCAAATTTCCAACATTAAAGAATAAAGGAAGAATAGATCTTTGTTAAAAAAGACCAACCATCTTAGCAAACAAAAAGACCAGCTTTGCAGTAGTCTATTACAAAGATTAAGCATAAATGCTTGGAGATGATTGCGACTTAAAAAAATAGGCCAAGAACCTACAAATGGTTATCCTCAACATGAATCAGAGTCCTACATGTTTACAAGTAAATTAGAAGTATGAGACATACGCTCTTGATTACCGGTTCAAGTTTTAATTAAAATCTGAAGCTTGTATCAGTGTCCTAATGCAAGTAATTTGAGGATTCATTGAAATATTGCATTAATAAAAAACTAGAGAGGGGAAAGGAAGAGGGTGAGGGGAATCCCTAACCTATCAAAACGTTAGCTTAGTCAAAATCAACAAAAGTGAAAAGGAAATGCGAGCTATCAACATTTCTAACAAAAAAAAAAAGCTAAAATGTATGGCCCTTTGAGAACTAGTATGTGCTTCTATAATCATTACACAAATATTTAATTAATGATTAATAAGAAAGAAATAGATGAAATGAACTGAGCTTACTTTTTTGAATTTCATAAGCTGCTTTGCTGTTTCTGAAGTCAGGAGTATGCAAAACCTTCAAAAACACAAAAAGAAAAAAAAAACAGAATTTTAATGTCTAAAATTTATAAAAGTACATAAAATATGGGCGGATCAAAATGATATAAAGTTTGTCCAATTAAGTGCCTAACAATTACCAATCAAAACTTAGGATACATTCTCTTAAGGAAAAAAAAGGCAAAAAAACCAAGGACGTAAAGTAATCAACCCAAGCATACTTATTGCAATACTATTTCTTTGTTGTCTTCACAAATACAATCAAATTTTGCATTTGATGAGTCAACGAGAAACCCAATTGATCAAGTATGAATCTCAATGCATAACTTTCACATTCAAACTCATAACCACTTAAACTCCGACTTCAATAAATTTATAGTCAAATTGAATATTCGCAAGACAAAGCCAGCGAAATTAAAAATGATTGAGTTCAAATGAATCTAGAACAAACATTTTAAACATAATTAAAAATTTTGATACATTAATTGGAGGAATCGACCTAAGATTTCAAATGAGCCAAGTTAGAGATGCTTGTCTTTTGCCTTTCTTTTTCTTAACGAGTTCATAAAAAATCAATCATATAAGATTGAACGTCCTTAAGAAACCTTAAATGATTAATTAGAAGCAGTGTTCGAGGGCATGCCATCATAGAAATTTTAGTCCACCTCCTAAACTCCACATGATATTAGAAAGTGTAACCATCCCCAACCTAAGCATCCCAATCCTTAGAGACTATATGGATCTAAAGATTATTAAGATCTTAAAAACTAAAGAGACATAATGATCATTTAAAAGCATCAAGATCTTCTTGAAGATATTATTCAAGTGATGATCATGATGATCGATAATATGCACATCATGAAATAAATCATGGAATCCATCTAGACTGACGCCGTCGTGAATCTAAATTAATAAAAAAATGTGAAGGTTGATGTTCCCAATTTTAGTGAAGGATGTGAATAGAATGTTTTTTCTTAATTGGTTATTTGCACCTGAAATAAGCTTTGAATGTTAATTAGTGAGGAGTTAAATATAGCAAGCAAAATTTTTTAACATGTTACATGCTACTAATACATTGTATCTAGGATTCCAGTGAGACAACAAAAATTGTAATCATCCAATCAGAATGTGGGTTGACAAGAAAAATAGACATTGAAGAAAGATTAATGTTTACATACTGTAAATCTACAATATTTTAACAATTGATAAATCAAATACAAGACAGCCAAACAGTCATTGAGTACTTAAATTAGTATGAAGATTGAATTCTAAATGTGATTTACAAGGAGAAAACGATGTTTTAAAAACTGGATCAGACCATCTAGTTTGACCAATTCAACCATGAACTGGTCCTCTGACTTCTTTATTCCAAGCCCAAAATCACTTCTGCAAAGGCCCAACTAGAACTAGCCAAAACTGGCGGTTAAACTGATAAACATGACCAATTTTTTAAGAACCAACATGTTTTAAAAAACAATTTTGGCCTTTTGATTTTAATTTGATGGCTAGAAATTAAATATTTAGATAAAAATGTGAAAGAAATTATTAAAATATCATGTCCTAAATTTTAATGTAGAACCATATTCAACATATTTAAGAGTCAAGCATCCTACATTAAATATCGCATTAATAAAAATATTCTTATTACCACGACTTGGTATGTGGGTCTTAGAATTAACTAAGGCAAAAACAAACGGTCAAACAGTAAAATTAAGTTTTCAATCATTTTATTTAAATCACTAAGAATTTAATATCCACATATAATAGAAAGAGTCACTAAAGGAGACAATGAAATTGATCAAATAAAAAATTAATTTTCAATTTATCATCACCATCTATAAATATTTATCTCCTCTAGCATTTATCTTATTCAAAAGCTTAAAACCTAAAAAAATATTAAAACAATATAATGAATTATCTAAGATAATCCAGTGGAGTAATCACATTTCTAAACTACAGTAACCCAAGAAAAAGAAGGCAATATATATGTTAGTCTCTCCAAATATACTGGAAAATCATATAATAATTTATGGCACATATTCATAGATGTTTGCTCATGGAAGAAATCCAGAATTTCTACATGCATTTGTTTTATTTTATTTTTCAAGGTGTAATGTGTTAAAATTTAATATACTTCATACTCTTAATTTTCATATGTCTTAGGAGCACTATCAAAATATAAACTAGCACACATCTAACCGATATTATCCCGTCGGCAAAGCGGTTCGTGACTAAATTATAAGATTGATAGAGATGAAAAAGTCTGCTCACCCATAACGGATATTCTCTCATTGACATAGCAGTTAGCGATCTAAACATTATATTTGTCTGGGCATATAGAATAACATCTATGCATGAAGGTACATTGGCATCCCCTGGCCTGTACCATAAGAGGGTGAACTTCTCTTGGCATGCATATACAAGCATTCATATATACAATATTTTATTCTTCATAACATACATTCTTTCTTATGAGACACTTGCATTCATTTACTAATGAATAAATTCATTTTTATTGGAATCAAAATAAAATGCAATAATATAATAATTTCACAAGTAATTCACTATGCAATTATTTTACGTAAAACTCTTAACATGCATAACTCTAAAGATCATGGAATAATTTGATGTTTTAAAGAAAATTAATATACAACTATTTATCATGCAAATTTTTATTGTCTAACGATATAAAGAATATATTGTAATTTAAATCTAATTAAACTAGAGCATAAATGAAATCAAGCATACTTTTAAAAATATGAAAGTTATTGATATTTAAAAATATAATCACACACCTCGAGTCTTACTTGATTATCCCACTGACTCCCTATCTTTAAATCTTTTAGGATCAATGCTCTTAGGTCTTAATAGTTGCTATAATTTAATATAAAATATTATTAATATTTTGATAACATTAAACCTAAATTAAAAAAATCAAACTTAAAACCATTTATCTTATACCCTGTCCTTCAAGGTGATCCATTACCAAATTTGAATATTTTTTCTGTATCTGATTGTTGATTTTAATTAACAGTAAAACCTATTACAATAATTAATAACTAATAATTTAATTGGCTATAAACACGTTTTCAAATAAATATTTATCTCTAATGTCGATATTTTTTTCATCTCCCTCCAATTCAAAAGTTTTGTTGCTTACAAATCCTGAAATAATTAAACTTAATATTAAAATTTAATAAATACCTATAGCAAATACAATAATTAACATGATAAAACCTTGATTGCCTCGCAGCAAGAATTAGTCACACCCTTCCAAATGTAGCTATGTTCAGTTTGGCTCTTCTTACTTGATTCAAAGCACATAGGCGTCTTCTCCTTTCCTTTTTCCTTTATACAGCAAGCCAGCAACACACAAAGCATGCAAGCTTTCATCGTCTTCCTCTCCACAAGACGCAAGGGTCGCAGGGTGCTTCCTCCTTCATCCATGCACGAGTCGTCTTCCTTTCCCAAGACGCACATAAGTACACTCAAGTTACGAGATCTCCTCCTCGATCACACGCGTTAAGCCTTCCCTCGCTCTTCCTCCTCACTCTCTACTCTCTTTGTCGTTCTCTCATTTCTATTCTTTGGTTTGAATGAGGCGTCTCGTAAAAACAAAACTATCGAGATGGTAAACCCTTCAAATCGACCCGTCCATTAGATAAAAATTTTATTTTAATTAATTATTTTTTTTAATATGGTTATTACTATTATTACACCATTAAATTAAATTAAAATAATTAAAATACTTATTATGTCATTTGATTCAACCACTAGTTTAATTATTAAATCTTAAACATCTCATTCTTCTGGTTTATGTTTGATCCAATTTTAACAACCTTATATAAGTATTAATATTTAAGTTTATATATCTTCTTACAACAACAACAACAACAAGAAGAAGCCTATATCCCACTAAGTGGGGTCGGCAACATGAGTCCTTTTTTCTTCATTGTGTTTTATTGAGTGTCATATTTTCATTTAATTATAATAAATTAAGATTATTTTTTATAAAATATGCCCAATCTTTCTCGGCCTATCTCTTACTTTCTTAACATAAGTCGAATCTAAAACATCTACTCTCCTAATCGGATCATCAGATGATCGACGTTTAATATGATCAAACCATCTAAGACGAATATTTCTAATTTTGTCCACCGCTAGAGTTACACTATTATGGATATATTCATTTCGCATTTTGTCGATAAGTGTCAAGCCAATCATCCACCTAAGCATTTTCATCTCAACAAACCTTAACTTTATTTTATGTTTCTCTTTTGAAGGCCAACATTCTGCGCCATAGAGCATTGCAAGTCTCACCACCATCTCTCACCACCATCTTATAAAATTCTTATAAAATTCTCCTTTCAGTCTAAGCAGTAATTTTCAATCACACAATAGGTCAAAAGCACTCCTCCACTTCAACCAAGTAACTTGAATTCTACTAACAACATGCCCATCTATATCACCATCGCTTAGATTAGTAGACCCAAGACATCTAAATTGTTTACATCTTTTAATGATTTGATCACCCAAAGTTACAACTCTGCCACTAGAACCACTACTAAAATTAGTTTCCATGTACTCAATTTTAGTTATACTCAAACGAAGGCCTTTAGATTCCAATGTAGACCTCCATAATTAAAATTTATACTGAACTATTTCTCTAGTCTTATCCACCATAAGGGTGTCAATTCGGTTCAGCGGGTTGGATTCGGGTCCGACACGAAATGACTCGACCTGAATAGGGTCCGCCTGAACTCGACCCGAATAATAAACTGGTTGAAAACTAAGACTGGAACCCGACCCGAACTTCATGCTAAATTGGGTCATGTTAGAGTTTTCAGGTTCAACCTGAACCCGACCCAAATAATAAACGGGTCGAATTCTCTAACCCGAATTCGACTTGAAAAATATTCGGGTCAACTCTAACCCAGACTTTTCGAGTCAAGTTTGAGTCGTGTTGGCGTTTCGAGCCAATTTTTTACGCCCTACACCACAAGAAGAATATCATTAGCGAAAAGCATACACCAAGGTACATCCTCCTATAAATATCCAATAAGAGCATCCCTAAATAAAGCAAAAAGATATGGGCTTAAAGTTATTCCCTGAGGTAATTCAACTGAAATAGAAAAATAATTGGTCAATCCTCTTTCTAATTAAACATAGGTAACAACTCTAGTATACATATCTTTAATGACTTGAATATTTGAATATAAATGAATATAAATCATATCAACACATTTCTTCTCTATAACTCTCTAAAGGATTTCTCTTAGAACCTTATCGTAAGCTTTTTCTAAATCAATAAAAATCATGTGTAAATCATCCTTATTCTCTCTGTACTTCTCAATCAAACCTCCCAATAAATGTATAGCTTCCATAGTAGAGCTGCCCAGCATAAAACCAAGCTGATTATGAGAATTTTTATAACATGTTTTAACATATGTTCAATTACCCTCTCCCATAATTTTAAAGTATGACAAATTAACTTAATTCATCTATAATCTGCAAACTCTTGTGCATCCCCTTTATTCTTATAAATTGGGATCAAAATACTCTTCCTTCACTCCTCATACATTTTTTAGTTTTAAAAATAATATTAAAAAGTTTGGTAAGCCAAGAAATTCCTGAATCTCCTAAATATTTCCACAATTTAATTGGAATATCATCAGGTCCTACTAATTTTCTATCCTTGGTTTTCATTGTTTGAGGTCTCCTCAACTTCTTTTTTACTAATACGATAGTAAAAATATAATATTTTATTATGATTAATGATTTTAAAATCATTAAGGTTGAGTGTACTTTCAGAAACTTCATTGAAAAGTTTATCAAAATAATTTATCACCTATGTTGAATATTTTTTTTCTTAAAAAACACTTTTATTTTCATCTTTAATACACTTTAATTGAGTTAAATATTTACTTCTATTTTCATTGTTTGGCTAGTTTACACATATATTTTTCACCCTCTTTGATATATAATCTATTATAAAGATCACTAAAAACAGAATTTTAGCATCACAAATTATTTTCTTGAACTCCCTATGGGTCACATTATATTTTTCCCAATTCTCTAAGATTTTACATTTAAACCAATTTTTATAACACAAATTCTGATATTTTATCTTTTCTTGCACATTATTATTCCACCAACAACTATTTTTATTTCTTTTGATTCTCCAATTACATCTTTTTTCACTTATTTAATAGTGTTTGTTACTTTATCACACATAGAATTTGTTTCTTCCTGAACATCTCAAATCTTGAAATCTTGAAGTGTGTGTGTGTTTGTGTGTTTGTGTGTGTGTGTGTGTGTGTGTATTTCTTTATAAATCTACATTTTGGATTTAAATAGAATTAAAAGGTATTCTTACTTATATGAAAATTATCATGCAATAAGCTGTTGGAAGTAATTTGGACTTTTAATTGTAAGAATATTTCTTCAAATAGCCTATTCTGCATTATAAAACATAAACTATGAAAAGTCGGTAAAAATTTCATTCAACCCATATTTTGGCTTCCAACTTTCTTCTCTGAGGATTCAAAAATTCAAAAGCTTCAAGGATTCAGCATTAACTTGAGGGTTCATTGTTGGACTTAGTGTACAAGGAAGAAAGTTGGGATTAATGTAACTTAATAAGTCACATCATTGGGATACTTTAATGTAACTTATTATCGCACATCATTGGGATATGTACAAAAGCTTCAAGGACTTAATGTAACTTATTATCGCACATTACATTCAATTTATATACCTTAAATTGGACTTAGTGTGCAAGGAAGAACTTCATCCTTACAAATCATCATTGGGATACTTTAAAACATTGTTAAATTATCATATTTGATACTCTCATTACACCCAAATTTTCATTTTCTTATTCATAATCTACCAAGTTTCAATAAGAATTTCATGCAACCCATATTTTGTCTTCTTACTTTCTTTTATGAGTATTCAAAAGTTCAAATGTTTTAAAAATTCAACATTAACTTGATGATTCATTGTTTTGTAACTTAGTTTAACTAATTTATTTCAATTTCTAAGCCTTATATTGGACATAGCGTGCAAGAAAGAACTTCATCATCATAAACTATAATAGAGGTATTTTAGAATATTGAATTATCAAACCCGATAGCCTCCTTAAACCCAAAATTTTATTTCTTATTCATAATCTACTAAGAGTCAATCAGAATTTCATGCAGCCCATATTTTGGCTTCCTATATTCTTCTCTGAGGATTCAAACATTGAAATAATTTTAAGATTCAACATTAACTTGAGGATTCATTGTTTGGTAACTTGTTTTAACTCTTTCTTTCAATGAGGACAATCCTTATGTCTCCTCCCAGTTTTGAATCAATGAAAAACAACATCTCAGGTTATCTTCCAAAGTGGCTGAATTATGACAATTCATGTTTACGCAGTAATCAAGGCTATTCTAATTAAGTGAAACTTGAACTAAATTAAATGAGATAATTTGAACAACAAATGATATATAAACATCTTAATATAAATTTTTTGAGAAATTTACATACATACAACACAATTCTTATGTATTTACATATCCTTCATAGGCTATTGACTTAATCAAACACCTAGAGTTTGATATTTATATTTGTCACACTTTGGTATCATAAATTTATAAATAAAAACTGTATTTCACTTAAAAAAAGCTAGCAATTGTGGTTTTTTTATGTATGTTAGAGATTTAAGTGCACATGTAAATATGAAAGTTTAAGTGTTACACATGTAAAAATATAAGAATTGTGCGGTATGCAGGTAAATGCCCCAAATATTTTTAAATGAAAAAAATAATATAAGCATATTAATAAACTTTCAAAAAACACTACTCCATATGTACGGCTATGCCCAAATTTTTAGCCTTTTATAGTCATATGAAGTTTTGCAAACATTGATGTAATCAAAAGCAAAGAAAATTTACTAATAGAGGACAGGAATGCACATGTTCTTAAGATGGAAGGCCTCATAAAGGTAAAGGACATTATATAAGCATTTATTGCATATAAGGTAGTAAATGAACCAATGCACTCGATGAACAACTCGCACACGACTCGATTAAGACTCGATCATGTTCGTTCAAATTAGTAAATAAACAAGCTTGAACAATTTTTTAAAACTCAAATCTTCAATGAATTAAACATGAACATAGTCAAACTTGTTCATTTATATTCACAAACAAGCTATTTGTTGTTCAACAAGTAACTTGTTAAATATTCGCTATTAAGCTCAAACATACCATGTATCATATAAAATATTTTATTAAAATAAAATTTGATCAGCTATGAATTATTTAATTATAGATTTAATAGTAATTAACTATTATATCAATGACATTTTTAGATTAATTTTTAATTATAAATTTATTTTATTATTAATTATTAAATATTTGAAAATTAACATGATGGAATTCTAAACGTGAACATAACTTTTGTTCATTCTTTTTTATTATGCTTGATCTAACTATCTTTATTTTTTCTCAATTATTTCTACAACTGATGAATGATTTTACATTATGAGTTACTTTGTAATATTATTTCATTTAATTTTTTTTGCTCTTGTTTCAATATTTTTTTATGTCTTGAAATTCATTGTTGTGAATATATATATATATATATATATACTTACATATATATTGATATATATGTATGTATATATATATATATATATATATATTAGTTCTTTTTTTGATATGATTTATTTAATTATTTATTTATTTAGATTCGTAAAATTATTTATTATATTTTCATATGAAAATCTAGATACTCATTTTACTTTTAGCTCATTTATTAGCTTCTCTAAAACTGGTTCACTTGTCATAAATAAATCAAGTGCAAACATTGAAAACTTTAAACATGTCAAGCTTTAACAATAATGCGAAAGCTCGACACAAGCTCAAGCCGAACATGAACAACTTATAATTGTACCAAGCCAAGTCCAACTATGATATACTCAACACGACTCAACTCAATTACAGCCCTAATTGCATAGATTAGTTGGGTGCAAAAATTATAAAAACACATGAGCATGTTTATGTTGTCAGCCAAAGCACATTTATTGGAGAATCATTGCAAATTTTATATCACATTATTAATGACTAAAATAGCACTATCCAGGTGTATTTCCATATGTTTTGAATCCTGTCAAAACGAAGATAACAGACTCATAAATTGGGAATAAAACAATGGGATGAAAAATGAGTTTTACGAAAAGTTCCTACTGGGCATGCACCAGCTCCACTAACCTTAAATCATCCCTTAACTAGACTTTCAAAAATCAAAGAAAAGAAATAGCCCATTGAGCCGAAAAAAAAAAACAGAACTAGTAGATAACAAACAACCAGATTTGAACCAGGTTTAAGTAACGAGAAAGAGAGTCACCTCCATGAAGAAAGGGCGGAGCTCTTTGACCAGAGCGCGAACCTTAACGAAATCGGAGTTGTGGAATCCGCCACTATCTGACTTCCTTTTCTTGTTAGCTGGGGCATTAGCGGTAACGGCGACAGGTTCCGCTCCTTCCGGATTCGGGGGTTTCGGTTGGCCTTGCAGAGTAGCAGCTCTCGGTTCTTCCATTTTAGTACTGTTACAGCGAAGCTGGAGAAATGGAGAAGAGGTCTTCGGGTTTAAGTTTTGGTGCGGGGAAGAACCGGCACCGCATGGACGGAGACGAAAGAAAACAGATTTGGACCCGTGGCGAGGTGGTCATGAACCTGTCCAATTTCTATCGGTGCGTCTTGACATAATTTTTTTCAAACAAATATTAATATTTTGAAAGAGCATAAATAATTTGGGTGTAATATCATTAGGGATTATTAAGGAAAAAAGCAATTTCTGGGAGGATTTTAATTAGAATAATTATCAAATTTATTATATTTAATTTAAAATTAAGTCAACAAATTTTAAATTTTGTGAGATCAAAATTCTCTCGAAACCCTTTTTTTTTTTTTCCTTTTAATGCTAGTATGAACGTATTTTCTTGGAATTGTAAATATGGTAGTAAAGTATTACTTGTGCAACTTGGATCCAAATTATAAGCATTTGATAAAAATATTATATTTGTACAAATAAAATACTCTTGGTCAAATTTTTCGCATACAACTCATAGTGGAGCACGTGTCACCAGATAGGGGTTAATGAGAATAAACAAAGATATCAGAGGTTGAATACCAATCGAGCGACTGACTAATCAAGAATTAACCGGCCTAGAGAATGGTCAAAACAGAGTATGGATATTGATCGAACAGCAAACCTAGGGTGAACCATCCTAGTGGATGGTCGAACTAGATGTTAGATATCGATCGAGACCAACCTAGTTCTGGGAGAAAGTAACTTGCAGAAGAATCTCCTTCCCAAAATTCGTTAAGGCTTAGACTCGAAATCTAAACCACATCACGGAATAAGATCGCGTTGATTTGAGAAAACCGGAACAAACTTATAAACAGAAACACAACAAAATAAACAAAAAAAAACACACGAGAATTTAACGTAAAAAACCCGAGAATTGAAAAAAAATCACAGATCTACACCACAAAAAAATTCCACTATGAAAAACAAAGTTTACAGAGAGCACACTCAATTTCCTCTCCTCTCTCAAGAAAACTTACAAGTCCCAGCTCTAAACTCTTTCTTTCAATCTAAAGCGAGTAACACACATCGAAGACATTGAAATCCTCCTCTCCAACACTTTTCTTATTCATTGGGATGTTGAAGAACGCACCAAAGGAAAACAACTATACTACCCTGAAGTTCGACCCATAAAACAAAAAACCGTGTGATAACTAGTTCGGGCCCATAGGAACCCGTACTTGGTGGCTAAATGTGGTTCTCTCTGGAGAAATGGAAATATGCGCTTAATATTGGGCACCTAGGACGCGCCCCCTCCTCTCTTGGTGCCCATAAATGGTGCATATGCATCCATAAACTGGCACTTAAGCATTGACTTTTCTATTTCGGTCCTGAGCATTTGTGGTGGTATCCAAATCTATCTTCATACATAACGATCTCCCACTTGGAGACTGATTGCACCCAACACTAGTCCTTTATACCTGCACCTCTAGCCAAATCGCCCTCATAGTCAAGTATAATGGTTGCGTAACAAGGTGTGGCTCACCCCCAGTCTTAACTTTTATGAAATCCAACTAATATCAAGCATGGCTCTAGTTTCTCAATAGTAACAGCCTTCATCAATATGTCTGCAAGATTCTGAGCTGTGTGTATCTTTTCCAAGAACAACAACCCATCTACTAGGAGGGAGCGAAAAAAATGATACCTTAGATGAATTTGTTTCACCTTATCATGAAAAAAAACATTCTTAGCAAGACGAATTGCACTCATATTATCACTGTAGAGTTTTCTAATAACCTGCTCCTTTCCCAATTCTGCCATGAAACATTGTAGCCAAATGAACTCCTCGCTAGCCTTAGTGATAACAATGTATTCGGCCTCCGTAGTTGAAAGTGAAAAGATTTTTTATAACCTGGAAACTCAACTCACCGTTGCATTCCCTAAAATAAAGATATACCTTGTTGTATTTCTCCTACTATCCACATCTCCTACCAAATCTGAATCAACAAATTCCTATAGAATGATCCCTGCATTTCAATAAAAAGCACACTTTTAACTGTTCCCATCAAATACCTGAGAATCCACTTCACTGCCTCTTGATGATGTTTGTCTGGATTTTTCATGTATCTACTGAACACTCCCACTATATATGCAATATTTGGTATGGTACAAATTATCGTGTACATCAAGCTTCCAACTGTTAATGCATATAGATTTTTTTCCATATGTGCTTGCTCTATTTCAGAGATATGAGATAGCTCCTTAGATAGTTTGAAGTGAATAACTAAGGGGGTGCAAACTGGTTTTGCCTCTCCCATGTTGAACCTCTGTAGGATCTTCTCAACATAGTCTGTTTGAGACAACTTCAGTATTCCTGCACTCATGTCCGTGTTGATTCTCATCCCGAGGATCGTTCTGGTTGCACCTAAATCCTTCTTCTCGAACTCACTTGATAACTAACTCTTTAAGTCCTTAATTTTCTCCATATTTTCTTTTGCAATCAATATATTATCCACATACAAAAGAAGCAAGATTTAATAATTACCAAAGTATTTGATGAAGCAACACTAGTCTGTCTGGAACTTCATGTATCCTTGTCTGACATGAAACTGTCAAACTTTTGTGCCACTATCCTGAGGTCTGCTTCAATTCATAATGATTATTATTAAATATGCAGACTAAAATTTCTTTGCTTAGAACCTTGTAACCTTGTGGTTGCACCATGTTTAGCTCCTCCTCTAGATTTCCATGTATTAAAGTTGTTCTTACATCCAAATACAGATTTTCCTCTGCTACCAGACTCAGCATAACCCCAACAGTCATCATTCTCACCACTAGGGAAAAGATCTTGTATATTATGCTTCTTCTTTTTGTTCGAAACCCTTTACAACAAGTTCTGCCTTGTAGAGTTTGCTACCATCTAACTTTTCTTTCTGCCTATAGATTCACTTGCTATGTAGTTCTCTTTTACCATTTAGTAGTAACGTCAAATCCCAAGTTTGATTTGACTCCAAAGATTGCATTTCTTCATCCATGGCTCCATGGCAAACTCCCACTTCCTTGAATCTTCAACTTGAGTGGCTTTCTCAAAGCACTCTAGTTTATAACTATCAGTCAACAACAAATAGTGTGTAAAGGATAATACCTATGTACAAGTTGTATCACTTGATTGGATGTCCTGACTTCAGTAGCAAGTGACTGAAGAACTTCCACTGCTTCTTCTAGTTAAGCATTTCTCCTTTCATCATCCTCCTAATAATCAGTACCTTATATCTCAATATACTTGGACTCTTTAGAAGTAGCTGACTGGATGTCCTGAGTTCTGGCCTTGTCCATGTACATCTCCATTTAATTGAAAGTGATATCCCTGCACTTGATGAATTTCTGATTCTAATAATCCCAAAACTTGTACCCAAATACATCTGAGTTATATCTAATGAAGGTGCATTTAACATAATTCGAGTCAAGCTTGCTCATGGAACCTGCATCAACATGCACATTTGCAAAACATCCAAATACTCTTAAATGAGATAGATTTACCTTTTTTTCCATCCAGGCTTCTTCAGGTAAGCCTTCCTCCAAAGGTACTGATGGACTATGATTAATCAAATAAATTGTAGTGTTTACTGTAGCCCAAAACTGTTTTGGCAAGCTTGCATGCAGCCACATGCTCCTAGCATGCTCTGTGAATATTTTGCTCATGTGTTCAGCGACACCATTCTTCTGCGGTATCTTTGGGACAGTGAACTCATGCTTGAGGAACGTGAACTCAATCCTGACCCCCCCCCCCCCACAAATGTAGCACAGAAATTCCAAAACTTTTGATTACAGTACTCGCCTTTAGTATCTAATTTGAGACACTTCAACTTCAAGCATGTCTCGTTTCCTACCATAGCCTTCCACTTCTTAAAGAATTTAAATACAACCAATTGTTGCTTTTAGAAATAAACTCATACTTTTCTTGTCTGATCATCAATAAACATGATAAAATAGTGAGAACCGCAAATGGACTGTACTGGAGTAGGACCTTCTACGTCAGTATACACTAACTTTAGTTTCATTGATTTCACCGCTGACCCACTCTTAAAGGAAGAAAATTTCTTCTACTCATCATATATGCAGTATTCACATAGATCCAAATCAACTGATTTTAAACCATGAAGCTTATTTTTATAAAGTGGAGACTTCAAACATTTCTCGCTCTTATGACCAAGCCTACATTGCCACAAACCTGCATGTACCCCGGTTCAAGCCACATCAATGAAATCAGCAATGTCATTGATCATATAAAGGGCACATTCAATGTTGTCCCAAGCCATCATTAGTGCCCCACTAGTCACCTTCTATGAATCAGCTATGAAAGTAGTCACGAGTCCTGACTTTGTCAGCCGGCTCAAAGAGCTAAGATTTTTCTTCAAACTTGGAACATTTCTAACTTTAGTAAGCTTCCAGATTGTTCTATTTGACAACCTGATATCGACATCACCCTTTCCTACAATATTGCAAATATTGTTATCTCTCAGATAAACCTTTCCTAGATCAGACCAAGTATATTTTTTTAATACCTCTTTATTGGGGCAAACATGAAAAAGAAACACCTATATGTACTATCCAAAATTTGGTACTGATTAGGTATATTATCAGCTAGTCATTTTAAAGTTCACTAGTTGAAACATTTGTAGAGAGACTCATTTCTTATCCTTCACCGCCAGCTTTCCTTAGATTTGTGATCCTTCTTGAAATGTCTTTTCTTATTGCATTCATCTTTCTCCTCTACTTGAATTGAACTTTTCTCTTTTGTACTTGGATCATCCTCTGGTCGTATTTCTGTAATGATTCATTCCTCTATTATCAACATTCAATGCAAAACCTGATGATTCAACATTTAGTATTTTTTTGTGAACTTCTTCATTCAGCATCAAACTCACAATGTCATCAAAGTTCAACTAAATTCTCTAAAAAATTACTCATTATCGTGACCAAACCATCTCAGTTATTCGATAATGAAGATAATATCACGATTGCTCTGACCTCATCATCAAATTTGATCCCATCATAACTCAACTGACTCATCACAGTATTAAAATTATTCATATGTTCTGCCACTAAACTATCTTCTACTATATTCATATTGAATAGCTTCTTCATTAGAAAAACTTTATTTGAAGCAAAATGTTCTTCATACATCTTGGTTAGTGTCGCTATGAGATCCATCATAATTTTCTCATTTATAATGTTGAACGCGACATAGACTTAAGCTTCCTTATAATTCTTTGTAGTGGCATGTAAAGCTTTTTTTATACAACTAATTCTCTTCTTGCATCTTCTCCACTTTGAGCATTGCTTCATCGGCTTATGCTATCACTCGAATCGAACCCCTCTTTGATACCGCTTTATTGAGAGTAAGTAACTTGAGGAAGAATCTCCTTTCCAAAATTCACTGGGGCCTACACTCAAAATATTAAACTACTCCACGAAATAGGATTGTGTAGATTCACAAAAATCAGAACAAATTTATGACTAGAAGCACTACAAAGCAAACCATAAAAGCACATGAGAATTTAATGTGAAATAATGAGAGAATGGGGAAAAACTACAAAGCCACACCAATAGAAAATTCCACCATGCAAAATAGAGAGTTTACAGAGAACACACTCAATTTATGTTAGAAATGGTGGAGCCCGATCCATTATGCTTGGGTGGTTACTTTGCTTTGGAGAGTCACACCTCTTCACAAATAACCACTCCCTCCTTCCTCTTTTGTGAAGTGAAGCATCTCTTCACTCCCTCCTATTCATGATAAAAGCTTCGGATGGCTCTCCTTGGGTATTGAACTCATGCTTTGAGTTCTTCTTCAGTTTACTCGGGATAGAGGAATGTTTCCTTGAAGCAGAGGAAGAGAAGTGCAAGGAGGAGAAGTTCCTTGCGGTAGAAGGAAGAAGATGGAAGAAGAAGAAGATTGTTCTCCCTAAGCTTCTTTTTTGTGGCTTGTGGCAGAAGAGAAATTGAGTTTATTTCTCTTGTAAGTTTGTCTTTTTTAGTGTATCTCGGTGTAGAGTTTTCTTCGGTGTATCTCGGTATAGAGAGAGAAGAACAGAGAGAGAAGAAGAGAGAGGGCAATGAATAGTGAGAGATTCCTCTTATAAGTCAAGGTGATCAACTGGTGTAAATTTCTCTAGTAAAATCCGCTGCAACTCTGTGGACGTAGGCAATTTGCCGAACCACGTAAATATGTGTGTTCTGCTATGTGGTTCTTTTTTGGTGTGATTTTTCTCGTTCTATTTTTCACTTCGTCAATCATTCTCCTGTTTGATTTATATATATAGCACATAAACTAGTATATCTAGATCTCACAACAACAACTGGTATCAGAGCGTGGATCAGAGCGTGGTTTGTGGTTTCGGATCTGAGGAAGAATGATAGTTGCAGATGAAGTGAAGGTTTCAGGGATCGAGAAGTTTGATGACACAGATTTTAGTTATTGGAGAATGTAGATAAAGGATTATCTTTATGGGAAGACTCTTCATCTTCTGTTATTGGGGAAAAAACCTGAAAGGATGGATGAGGCTGAATGGAATTTGTTGGATCGACAAGTTATGGGGGTTATTCGATTGACCCTATTGAGGTCCGTTGCACACATAGTCCTCAAGGAAAATACGACTGCATATCTCATGGCAACCTTATCAGTATGTATGAAAAACCATCGGTGAATAAAAAGGTGTATTTGATGAAGAAGTTATTCAATTTAAAGATGGTGGAAAGTGTTTCTGTTGCTGTGTTTCTGTGTTTCTGTTGCTCAACATCTGAATGTTTTCAATACTATCACAAATCAATTGTCGTCTGTGGAAATTGATTTTGATGATGAGATATGTGCACTGATCTTGTTGGCATCATTGTCAGATAGTTGGGAAGTCATGAGGACAGCAGTTAGCAGTTTTGCAAGTAAATCTAAATTGAAATACGATGATATTTGTGATTTGATTTTGGCTAAGGAAGTTTGTAGAAAAAAGTGGATGGGTTCGAGGTCTCGATTCTGGCGAGGTCTCGGGTTCGAGTTCGGCACTGAATGTTGATTTCAGAGGGAGATGACATGATAGGAACTCAAGTATAGGGAGATCAAAATTAAAGTTTAGTAAGCAACCAACCTGTTAGAATTGTGGCAATATTGGCCACATAAAGAAGAACTGCAGAAATCCTAAGAAGATGAAGAATGATAGAACAAATGTGATATCTGAAGAATCACAAGATGCACTATTATTGACAGTTCATAGTTTTGTTGAAGACTTGATATTGGATTCAGGGGCTTTGAATGTGATAGAAAATCTACCAGAGGCCACAGTGCAGGACAGTGATGAAAGTGAAGAGGAAAGTTAGCCTGGGGCACCCATTCCTATTGTTCCACAGACAAATGTTGAAGAACTACAGAGCTATGAAGAAATCTTGCAAGATGAAAGCTCGAGCAAGAGGGAGCTGGTAGAACTTCCACCATGGAAGAAGACATTACACAACAAGGGGGTGTACCAGGTGAAGACTGAGTGTAATATCAGTAAGAGGTACAAGACTATACTTGTTGAAAAAGGCTTTCAGCAGAGGCAGGATGTGCCCATTCAGTGGGAGTTGTAAGAAGAGACAAGAGTGACCCAGGAAATAGCTTGGAAGTACAAACCTATGTGGAGTCTGTTGATATGTTAACTGAGGGTGTTACTCTTGAAAAACTGAAGTTGTGCACAACTTCAGTTGGTCTTTTGAAGTGAAGACAGAGGCTTTGAGTTGCAGAGATGGAGAATTCAATATGGAGGATACATGTTGAAGAAAAAGGGGACACCGCCAGTGAAGGATATCAGTTTGAGGAAGGAGATGTTGCAGCCTGTGTAGCGGTCTCCAAGTGGGAGAATTGTTAGAAATGGTGGAGCCCGGTTCACTATGCTTCGACGGTTACTTTGCTTTGGAGAGTCACACCTCTTCATAAATAACCACTCCCGCCTTCCTCTTTTGTGAAGTGAAGCATCTCTTCTCTCCCTCCAGTTCGTGAAAAAATCTTCAGATGGCTCTCCTTGCTCACGCTTTAAGTTCTTCTTCGATTTCCTTGGGATAGAGGAAGAAAAGTGTAAAGAGGAGCAGTTCCTTGCGGCAGAAGGAAGAAGAAGATTGTTCTCCCTAGGCTTCTTCTTGGTGGCTTGTGACAGAAGATAAATTGAGTTTATTTATCTTGTAAATTTTTCTTTTTCAGTGTATCTCGGTGTGGAGTTTTCTTTGGTGTATCTGTATCTCGGTAGTGTATCTCGGTATAGAGAGAGAAGAACAGAGAGAAGAAGAAGAGAGAGAAACAAAGAGTGAGAGATTCTTCTTGTAAGTCGAGGTGATGACTGATGTAAATTCCTTAAATAGTAAATCTTATGCAACTCCGTGGACGTAGGCAATTTTTCGAACCACGTAAATCTGTGTGTTCCGCTGTGTTGTTCTTTTCTGGCATGATTTTTCTCGTTCTATTTTTCATTTTGTCGATCATTCTTCTGTTTGGTTTATATATATACCACATAAACTGGTATATCTAGATCTCGCAACAACAATAATTTCCTCTCCTTTTACAAGAATACTTTTAAGGCATCACTTCAAACTCTTCCTTCTCCGATCCCAACCAAGAAACGCAAGTCGAAATCATCGAAATTCTCCTCTTTGACACTTCCCTCCTTTATCGAGAAGTCACTGAAGAATGCATCGAAGGAAAACCACTATACGTTTTTTAAATCAGCCCTTAAAACTAAAAACTATGTGATAACTACCATGGGTGCATAGGAGCTCGGGCTTGGCATCTAAGTGTCGTTCTCTCTAGAGAAATGAAAAGTTGCACCTAACATTGGGTGCCTAAAGGAGTGCGCATAGGCGCCCCCTCCTCTGTAGCGCCCACAAATGTGTGCATATGCGTCCAAAGGCCGACGCTTAAGTGTCGGCTTTTTTGCTTCAGCCCTGAGCATGTCAGATGGTCTCCAAATCAGTCTCAATACATAACACCTAGATAACGACCAAACTGTAGGTCGGGTATCGATCGAACAACCAAACAAAGACAAAATTATTAAATGATCATCGAAAAGAAGTAAGTTAACCACTGAAGAATGAAAAATACATTGTTCCATCAAACAAGAACAAATCTCCTTCTCCTTCTCTTTGGTCTTCTTATTCTTTTTCACCTCAAATAACAATAAATATACTTGATCAAAACAGCCTTGTTGTTCCTTAGCTTTTTTATTAAAAAAGAAAGGGGAAATGCAAAAAGGAAATATACTCATTCAACTTCCATTTATCTAGCGTATCTCAACCAACCAATTCCTCGCAATTACATTACACTTTCTTAAAGTATTTTAATTTTTTTTTTTTCACAATAAAATACAGCATGAAAACATAATAATAGGGATTTGTTGAGATGGGTTTTAACTTAAGATGGGTAAATAATTAAAGTTTAAAAAAAAGCTCTTGAAGAAAGCAAAAAGTTTACAAGCATTTCTCTTTAGCGCACGCGGAAGCCAATCAAATAAGCCCCAATAGAAAATATGTTCAAAGACCGTAGAAGAAGCTTTTCACAACAAATTAATATTCAAGAAATAAAAAAAAGGTATCATATAATTAGAATACAGGCATGATTTTGGAACGTTGTGTAAGCAGAAGTCGCTATGTTGTTCTTTCAAGAAAAGAAAATACTAGTATTTCAATTGAACTTCTCTTCCCGCTTTAGAAGTAGGAGAGGCTTCTGCTTATATTTTGTTACATCTAACTACTTGCTATTTTTCAATAGAACTATAAGTAAATCAATGCACTCTATTAGTATTAACCGCTTGAACATTGCTCTAATCCTCAACTAAATTTATGCAAATTAATAAATAAAGAAAATTGAATATTTTTTAAAAGCACTTATGTTAAATGAACTACAATTAAATGTAGTCTAATTGTTTATTTATGCATTCAAACAAATTTGTTTATTTTTCAACAATTCAAATTGTAGCATGTTTATTAATTTACTTCCATTCAATTAATATAAAAACAAATTAAGTACAAGCCAAATATGATTTTCTAAAATTTTAGTCATGCCAAGTATAAACATATATGTCAAAACTTTGCCTTGAGTACATATATAACCTATAATATAGCCAAGCCAATTACGATTCAGGACATGCTCGACTCAATTACAAACCTTTTTATTCTGAATGCTTTCTCCCAACAGAAAAAAAATAGAAGATCAGAAACCATGCCTATACTTTCCAATTCAATTCTTCAAGAGTGTTCATCACTCTATAAATGTTGAAGGATCAATGACACTCCATGTGAAGGCCTTAAGGATAACATAATCCTGGGTGAGTGGATGTATGTTGGTGAGACCAATAAGAAAAACTTGCCAAGGATGAGACTCAAAACAATATTGTACTCCATGATTGCTAAGTTTCTTCCAATGCAAGTTCTCCCACCAAATCCAAATGGCAAGAAGCCCATCCTATGTTTGCACCCTCCATTGATGCTGTCCTTGAACCTCTCTGGCTTGAACTCATTCACATCATCCCCCCAAAGTGCAGGATCATGGTGCATCCCGACCACATCAATCCACATATTGGTTCCCTTGGGGATGACAATGTCCCCCACCACCACATCTTCCTTTGCTTGCCTCTGCACATTTGGTGCTGCCGAGTATAGCCGAAGAACCTCATTCCTTACCCAACCCATCTGTATAATTTAGAAAAATGAAATTGGTTAATTGAGCTTGTTAACATAATAAAAACTCGTGCTTGTTGCACTATCATTCAAATTTCATTTAATTTTAAGCATTTAGCTTGTACATGTATGGCCTAGATAATCTCTAGTCAAATATGGCTTATACATACTTTTGTCAGCCGTGCAAGCATGTCTGAGCTCAGCGCCTCACCTCTTGAAACCTCCTCAATCTCCTCTCGTAACACCTTTTGCCACTCAGGATACATAGCCAACAACAGAAGCGTCCAAGCAAGCGCAAGAGCAGTAGTCTCATGTCCTGCAAAGAAAAAAGTCTTGCACTCATCCACTAAATCCGTGCTAGTAAGCTTCCTCTCACTCGTCACCTTCTCCTCCTTCCCAGCAAGCATAAAACCAAGCAAATCTTGTTGATGTTCGCTCGGTGGATCTTGTATTCTCGAGTTTATGATGGCGAGGAGAAGTTGGTCGATCTGTTTTCCGAGTTTCCAGGCCCTGTAAGTCTGGTTTGGGCATAGAATTTTGTTGAAAGGAACTCCGACGAGACGGTTGGAGCTGAAGAGCATGAGTTGCATGGCCTGTAGCTTCTCGAAAACTTTCTTGCCGTTTTCTTGGCTGATGCCGAAGCTGATTTTGGCTATAATTTCGGCTGCGTTTCTTGCAATGTCGTCTTCGACGTCGATCTCATGGAAGCCGATGGCTACACGATTGCTCCACAAGTCCAACATGTTGGTGGTTGAGTCCACCATAATCCCTATCATGGCCTGCATAGAATAAAATTAGTGATCGATTGTCAACGAATTCTGTGTACAATGAGAGGGGCATTTACATACATGGCTCCTCAAATATTTAACATTATATGTTTTTCATCTAAACTTACATATTTACATTTACAACATCGAGAACACTAAATACAACTATAAAATAGTACATTTCCTTTATTGAGAAAGGCATGTCACACTTCACTTGAAATCGTTATAGCAGAGTGAGCCCTAGGTCCTAAGAGCAGGGGGACGAAGCCATAATTTTTTTTTCATTGGGGGTGTAAATTAATAATTTTAAAAATAACATCAATTTTTTTTATCTATATTTGAAATTACTATTTACAATTTTATTTTTCCTTTAATTTGAATCTAAAATTAATAAGAATATGGTAAAAATAAGATTGAAAAATAATATAATTTAAAATTATTACATAATCATGTATTATCAATAGTATAATCATTTCATTCGATATTATAACATGATAATTGTTTAATGTTTTTTAAACTTAATATATTTGTTTTATGAATTTGTTCAAATGCCAATGCTACCAAAAAATATATATTTTTGAGCTATTTGTTTTCTTAAATTTATATTCTTTAGAATGATTTATGTGCATAGCATTCAATTCTTATCCATTCACATATTTATACAACCAAGCTTAATTTTATCATATATGTATCACTTGTCTATGCATAAAAGTGCATTTTACTTTAATAAAACTTAAAATAAAGATATTTTTTATGTGGTATGAATGATTTTGAACATTATTAATGTAAAAAATATAATTTAGGTGTCATAAATGTAAATATATAGAAATTGAGTGGTATGTATATAAATGCCCTTAATCTAAAACTTTTTCATGGAATGTTTTGTGCTATGTGCTATTGTACATTTTAGTCCCACATCATGAAATTGTAAATTTTTAGTATTCTGTAAATAGAAAAACATAAGTAGCCTTACCTTTGTTTTGGGATTTTTGCATGGGCCTGTGATGGGCTAAATTTGGCTAAATAATATAGAGCTATTTTATTATTAAAAAGTTAATTTTTGAATTAAAAAGTGATAAATTTTGTCTGAGCATGTTGAACTGAAAGAGGGAGGGGCAAACACGCATTTTTAGGGGGGCAAAACATAATTAGTTGTTTTAAAAAATACTCAAAAGAATTTTTAGTTATATAACAATGTAAGATTATTTGTATAAATGGATATTATATTTTGAATAGAGGAGAATTGATTGAGATATGATCAATCATGAAGGAGAAAACATATGAACTCTAGTAAATGCTAAATCACAATCACATTCTCAAGCAGATGAAGTCAAATGTCCAATTACAAGAGTCCGATAAAAAAAGAAATATTTGTTTGTATTTTATTTTTAGTTTCAAGAAGCTCTTAACTTTTAAATGAGGAGGATTGTATGAGCTGGTCATAAAAAAAGTAATTTAAAAAGGTGATTGAAACTTTCCTGTACTAATTTCTATCTACCATTCCATTCAAAATTTTCTCATTATTTGGGTTTTTTACCATTGATTTATTGTCAGTTGTTGAAAAAAACTGGAGTGAATTTTTTCTCTCTTTGCTTTGATGCTTGGTGGCATCAATGTGTGCATTTTCTTTTGTGAGATTAGATATTTATTTTTAGTTTAATTTTTAATTTCATTTATTATTATATTAACTCATGCCCTCAACCTTATTAACATCACTTCAACACCCTTAAAATCTTAATATATCATCTGCTACTCAACCCAACCATCAAAATCACTCTAAAGATCCACTTAGAAACTCTTGGCCAAGCTATACAAAACTATAACTTGGTCTTGTTATCTACTCATTAACACCTATATAAAGTCTTCCACATTTAACCCTGTACTCCATATCATAACTCCACATTCTAAGGCAACTACTTATAAGAATCTCCAACAATTTACCCAAATTTATACATTTTCCCTAAAGAGTTCTTCAAAATTAACACCAAACTAAACTAATCAAGATTAGTCTAGACATTCCAATCACTATATTTTACTATATTGATTATAATTCCACTAAGTACTCTAAAACTCATTTTTTGATGTTAAACTAAAGATTCAATTCATTCAGTATCTTTTAATCCCATCAAAAGGCCACCCACACTATCATATTTGGTATCAAAATAAATCTGGGAAGGAGCAATGAAACAATAATATATTTTAGGGGAGTTTTCCCGTTGTCATGTGTCTAACAGCTTAAACATTCAAATCATAATTAAAATAAATTTTACCACCCTTTATAATTTAGGTATTATACTTGGTGATGGCTCATTCATATGCATATGAAGATGATTTTGGTGATTCTTTTTGTTAGTGAATAACTTTGATGAGTTTTTTAAACTTGTGTATTGTGCATTTCTTTCTTCTTTTATAAAATAACTACTATATAAAACCAACTTTCATAATATAAGTATTAAATTTAAGTGAAGATTCAATTGCATGAAAGTGAATATAAGTTTGATGATTCATTTTCTTATTCAAGAATTTTGGTGAGTTTTTCAAACTTTTATCTTATGTATTTTTCTTGTTATTTTATCAAATACCCACTATATAGCTTCTCATTACTCAAAAATAAGTTATGATTTATTTTTCTTGTTAACCATTTAATTCTTGATAATCTTTGGTTTGGTGATCAAGTTTACCATTTTAAAATTATTACATTCATTATAATTGTTTTTCTTTATTTTGAAAAGAGAAGTAGTTGTCTATATTATGTTGCATATTTCTTCATTTTTAATTTTTAATTTTATTTTATTTTTATTCTCGCATTGCATGCACATTTTTTATTTCTATTTGCAGCTATGTAGTTCTATAGAGTGTAATTCTTGAATAAGAGAGAATTGATGCAAAATAATATAAGATTGTTTGTATAAATGGAGATTATATTTTGAATAAAAAAGAATTGAGATATGATAAATCATGAAGGAGAAAACATAAGAACCTAAGTGAAGGCTAAATCACAATCACATTCTTAAGAAAATGAAGTCAAATGTCCAATTACAAGAGCCCAAAATAATACCAACGAAAGAGCTCATACAAGGCCCATCACAAGAGCCTGATAAAAAAGAAATTTTGAACTTTTATTTGATTTTTAATTTTAATTTTTAGAATGTTTGGACTTTTAAATTTGAACGCTTGTATGGGTTGTTCATAAAAAGAGAGTAATTTAGGAAGGTTGTTGGTATCTTTCTCCATTAATGACTACTTACCATTCCCTTCAAAACTGTATCCTTCGTTTTTTATTGTTTTATCATTACAATCCTAATAAATAAGGCTGATATGAAATAATTTAATGTCAGTTACTAGATCAAAATTAGACTGAAACTTCTCTCTCTGTTATTGGCATTTAGTGGCTTCAAGTATGTTGAATTTTTTTTTTGTGAGATTAAGTAGTTATCTTTAATTTATTTTCTAATTTTATTTGTTATTATCTTAACTTCTGCCCTCAACCTTTCTCTTAAAACCCATAAAGTCCTTAAATATTATCCTCTAATCAGCCCAACCTTTAAAACTACTCTAAAGATCCAGTTAGAAGCATTTGGCCAAGCTAGAGAAGACTGGAACCTAGTATTGTTATCTACACAGTAACACCATATAAACTCATTTGAATTTAATCATCTAATCAGGATCATAACTCCACATGTAAGGCAACTACTCATAATAAAATTTAGTCATTTATCTAACTTTAAACCAATTTCGTAATAAAACAACCCAAACCAGACTAATCAAGACTAGTTTAGACATTCCAATCACTATGTTATACAAGACTATTAAAGTTTCACCAAAAACTACAAAACTCATTGTTAGATGTCAAACGGACAATTTAAGATCTTTACTATCATTTAATCTCACTTAAAGACCACCCACCACCATCACAAATATGTTTTTAATATAAAATAAGAACAAGAGCAAGAACAAATCTTTATCCCACTAAGTGAGGGCGGCTACATGAATCCTTTTTTTCTTTATTGTGTCTTATTAAGAGTCATGTTTTTATTTTATTCTAATAAATTAAGATCCATTTTTATACAGCATGCCAAAATCTTTTTAGGTCTAGCTCTACTTTTTTAAATATAACTCGAATCTAAAACATCTACTATTCTTACTGAATCGTCGATGTTCAACGTTTAATGTGACCAATCCATCTAAAACAACTCTCAAAAAAAATAAAACTGAACCCAAATAAGTCCTCAGAGAGTTTGTGCAAGATTGTATGAGGTGAAAATAATGCAATTGTTAGGGAGAGGATGGGAGAAACAACATGGTGTTTGGCTAAAGACAGTAAGGAAGTGAGTGGGCAAATTTTAGCCTCTATCATGCTCGTACTAAAAGGAAAGGAGCTATCATCGCAGTTTCTTAAGGTCAAAGCAACCATCAAGGGTGAATTGCAGGCTTGAGGGATACATATAAGATGACAAATTTTGTTACCAAGTTGAAAGGCTTGGCTATGCATGCTTCAATTTTTTTTTAATATTTAATTATTTAAGCAACAGGGTTGGTTAAGGTGATCAATGGATGAAATAGCCAAATTATCGTTACCTTTGAGTTGAGCTCTTCTCTAATATTAATCAGTGCAGCGGAGACTTGAGAAAATCCACAAATATATAGTTATCAGTGCTCCATTTTCTTATATTAGTTATGCCAGCGGCCCAGCATTAACATGTTAAGAATCTGGATAAATAGAGAGTTGCTGTCCTTTCATTTTTGTTTTTTTCTAAGGACTATTCATATATTATATACACCACACAATTTCTATATATTTGAATATACAACTCCATGATTTTATTTTTATATTTCTACCACCCAAATCAGTCATACATAAAAAATACCACTATTTAATAAAAAAAAGAAATACATATTTTCATGAATAAATAAGGTGTTATATATATATATATATATAAATTGAAGTTCTTATGTCAGAAATATAAATAAATAGAAATTAAGCGGTATGTATGTAAATCTTTCTTATAAGTCTAAGCTTACAGGGAAAGCTTTAGTTTTCAAAAGAAGACCAACTGCCATCCAACTGTGACTTCTAATTTACAATCCCCAGTCAATTATAAACTTCTAGACGCGAAAACTAGAAAACTATTCTATTTCTGATTCTTCTCTTCTGCTCATGCTTACTTTTATTACCTAGTGAAGGGCTGGAACTTCACCATTGAAACGAATTTAATAATCGTTGCAGGATGTGTGATGATCGGAATCAATGACCTCAAAAATAAAATAATGTAGCACATATCTTATGAATTTACATATCTGATACTTTCAAGTACATGATAAAAAGGTGTATTTGAATTTGAAAAAATTAAGTGGAATAATAATTATGACGTGATGTTCGAGTTTTGAGTGTTTTTATGTAAGTAAATACTATGATTTGTAAGTACATAAGAATTGTGTGGCATGTATGTAGATGTCTCTTTATTATTCTATATTATTTATGTAGGCATGATGAAATTCTGGTAATTAAAACAAAAAATAATGTAGTACTCACATTCAAATTGTTAAGCGACAATGCTCTTGCAATAATATTACGGTGATGGCTCCAATCTTCTCCCTCGGCCATAACCAGTCCTTTCCCAAACATAGGTTTTCGGTCGTGCTTGAATACATCAGGCTTGCCCCAGCTCTTCCCCATGCCTCCTGTGCTCACTTTTCTAAGAAACTCGGGGTCTGCAGCGTATACAAAAGGCTCTGTCCCCAGCCAGTATATGAAAACCTTTCCTGTAACATTTTAATTTGGTTGTTTCATTAATTTTATGACAAGATTATATAATTTAAAGATTTGAGTGCTTGGAATGGCCGCAGTTTAAAAAAAAAAGGTCATTGTAGAATTATGATTGAGAAAACAAACTTATTAAAAAGTTACGATGAGAATTATAAATATATATATTTTTTTTTTCAAAAAATCAAATAATACGGTCAATATTTTAACTGTTCGGATTGACGGAAACAAATTTCCATCACAAAAATTTTTCAAAATAAAAATATATATTCTAAACAGAATTATGATAACAGTCTGAAATGTAAAGCAGACAAAAAATTATTTGAAACAAATTCTAATGAACCATTTGACAAATTCACTTTGAATTAATACAAGTAAAATTAATTTTCTTAAAATAATTATGAGATTTTATTTTTCCAAAAAAATAAATAAATAATAACGTTTAGCCAGTTGTAACCTCCTGTAGATTTGACTAAAAAATTATTTCTCATAAAAAAAATTTCAAAATAACAATAAAGAAATATCCAATGTAAATTTACATACATACCACCGAATTCCTATATATTCACATATCCAACACCTAAATTTTATTGTTCTTACATTTATATCACTGAAATCTAGTTCATCATCACAATTTTAAATTTCAAAAAATGAAATAAATTTTTCATGCATTACATAACTTGACATATATATATATATAGGTGTTAGATATGTAAATAAAAAAAAAAAAAGTAACTCGTATGTAAATAAATTTCTACAAAAGTGTCCCTAACTCATTTTACAAACCAGTTCACATCGAAAGCTAACCATATAATTTCCTCCAGGTGGCGAAGTAGGGA